>NC_091474.1:131917114-132217114 GCF_036971445.1 Narcine bancroftii | reverse complement strand
ATGTTGAGTGTAAGGTTGTTGGTGTGACACCACTCAACAAGCTGATCTATCTCCCTCTTGTGTGCTTCCTCATTACAGCTTGTGATTCCTTTGACAACCTTGGTGTCATCAGCAAATTTGTAGATAGCATTGGAATTGTGCCTAGCCTCACAGTTAAGGTGTATAGTGAGTAGAACAGTAGGCTAAGCACGCATCCTTGATGTGCTTCTGTATTGATTGCCAGTGAGCAGGAAACCTTGTTTCTAATTCATACTGATTACGGTCTTCCGATGAAGAAGTCAAGAATCCAGTTTGGGTGGGGTGGGGTGGGGTGGGGGGTGGAGACCATTGCAGAGGCCCAGGGTTTGGAGCTTGTTCACCAGCACTGAGGGAAAAATAATGCTGAAGGTTGAGCTGTTGTCGATGAAATGCAACCATATGTATGAGTTTCTGTTTTCTTGTTGATCCAGAGCTGAGTGGAGAGCCCATTGATCTTGTGACTGCTGAAGGAGATATGGAATTGGCATTTCATGTGTAATAGAGTAAGTTAGAGTTTCAGTGGGCAGATGATGTGGACAAATTGAGAATGAGGGAATGAGAGCTGTGAATACCCTGCAAGATTGCTGCCAATGTGTTCATCTAGGAAAGCTTGCATCCAAAATTAGAACAATAGAACACTACAGCATAGAAAAAAGGTCATTCAGCCTCTCTTATCTGTTGACCATCATCTAGCTAGTCCCACTAACCTGCTCCCATTCCATAGCCCTCCAGACCTTTCCCATCTATGTATCTATCCAATTTATTCTTACAACACAAGATCAAGCCTGCATTCACCATATCAGATGGCAGCTCATTCCAAGCTTCCACCACCCTCTGAGTGAAGACATTTTCCCTAATTTTCCCCCTAAACTTTCCCCTTTCAGCTTTGAACTATGACCTCTTGTATTTATTTCCCTCATCTTTGAAAAACCTACTGATGTCCATTCTGTCTTTACCTCTCATAATCTTATAAACCTCAATCAAATCTTCCCTCATTCTTCTTCGCTCCAAGGAATAAAGTCATAACCTGTTTAATCTTTCCCTGTATCTCAAGTCCTGAAGACCTAGCAACACCCTAGAAAATCTTCTCTATCCTCTTTCAATCTTATTGATATCCTTCCTATGGTTAGGCTACCAGAGAGCACACAATATTTCAAATTTGGCCTCATCAAACTCCAATACTCAATACTTTGTTTTATAAAGGCTAAGATCCAAAAGCTTTCTCTACAACCCTGTCCACATGTAATGCCACCTTCAGGGAACAATGTATCTGTATTCCCAGATCTCTCTGCTCCTCTGTGATCCTCAGTACCCTTTCATTTATTGTGTATGTCCTACCTTGGTTTGCCCTTCTAAAATGCATCACCTCACACTTGTCTGTATTAAACTCCATCTGCCATTTATTGGTCCATTCTCCCAGTTGATCCAGGTCCCTCTGCGAGCTTTGAAAATCTTCTTCACTGTCCACAACACCTCCTATCTTTGTGTCATCAGCAAACTTGCTGATCCAATTTACCACATTATCATTCTTCTGTGGTCACCAGTCTTTGGGAATGAGAGATTAATCTTCAAAGTACTGCATCTTTGAAAGGATTACAGAGATAACTGAGTTGCTGAAAGAAATTAAAGCAATGTGAAATATTGAAAGAAACTAGTTGCTCTAGTGGGAGAGTCCAGAACAAGGGAGGAGAGTTCAAATAATTATCAGGAAACAGATAATCAGATCTGCACCTTTGTCCACAAAAGATGTGCTAAGGTTAAGTCCATTGGAAATTTCAAACTTGAGTTAAAAGGGTTTTATGAACCAAGAAGTGGTATAAAAATAAATAATGATTTACAACTCAGTTAAATAGTGAAGTTGGTTTGAGGGGTGAACATGCCAGCCATTTTCTCATATCCTTACCACTATTGTTGGCTTCCAAGACCATCTTCAATGATGCAGAGGAAAAGAAAAAAGCATTGAAGATTATGAGGGAAATCATTTTAACAGAAAATACAGTAAGTATTTCTGCCCTTTGTTCTTGTCGCCATAATACTCTTGTGTAGGCTGTTTTTAGGGTGATGTGTTTCATGTTCAATTTTGTATCATGTGAGGATGTTTGAGTCAATCATTTTGTTGCTTAATCTTTTTAAGTTTGCTGATCAAGAAGGCTAAGTGATTAATCATGTTGGGTCATCTTTTAAGATTAACTGGAGCATTACACAGAGGAGCTTCGTCGCCAGTAAGATGCTGAGCAAATAGCTCTTGCAATGTCATGGAGAAACTATTAAGTTTTAGCTTACTGCGAGGGCAAATATTCCAATAATTCATTGAGGTTCTTCTGGAAATCGGAACCATCTTATGTGTCCCAGATGAAATAGAATCCAGACCCTTGCCTGAATGTGAATATGGAGCTAGATTTTGTTTGAAGTTTGACATGTATTTTCTTTTGCATCATTTGCACGTATTAATAATCACGTTAGCAACAGCCAATATTTATTTATGTCAGACCTTTGTATCAAAGCACTCATTACCTGAGTTACTGTGCTGAGGGAGATCCACCAATGACATGTTCCCTGTTGGCTTGTGCTCCCCCCCACACCCCTTCTTCCCTCCTTGTCCCACTAGTCTATTCAGGTGCCTTCCTACTCTCTGCTTATACCTTGATGAAGGGTTCAGGCCTGCAACCTTGGTTACATGCGTTTGTCTCCAATGCACACTGCATGACCTGCTGAGTTTCTGCAGCACTTTTGTGCAGTGCACATCTACCACCTGATATTTAGGACTTTGAAGGATCTTCCATTTTTTTTCTGTCTCTATGAAGTCCGGGGAAGACATTCAAGCTCTCTTTTCAATTGAACACAGTGTATTGGAATCAGCACTAAAATGCAAGAAATAATCTTTTAAAAAGAACTTTCTGACATTGGGAACATCGTTTCTTGAGTTATTGACAAAGGAAAACCAAGAAAAAAAACCCCCTCAAGATTAAGCATGAAAGAAGGGACGAAGGGGATAAGGGGTACAGAACCGCAACAAAGCACATGGGACCATTGTTGGGATTATGGATAGGTTGTCCAAGGTGTTGCTGCTTCCATGCATTGTTGACATGAATGAAAGGGGCATGAGACAATCTGGTATCTGTTGCTGGACTGCTCTATTGACTAATTGGCCAATTAATTCAGGAACACATATTGATTTGATGATGACTGGGGATTCTGCCCCAATTGGGAAATCAGTTCAATGCTGGATTGTTGGGGAAAATCAACTGTCTGTTGCTGAGTACTGCAGTCTGTGTGATAGTACAGATCTATCACCAATGTATATAGTTACAGTATCTAGAGTATGTAATGACTGTGCTTACAGCGATTGGATGAGAGCTTAGCCACACCTACTGTCTGGGCCTTAAAGGGTTGTGTCCCTAGCCAGGTCGGATCATTCCGGACAGGTCAGCCACCTGTGAAGAGCTCCTGTCTTTTGCTAATAAAAACCTTGGTTTGGATCAACAAGTCTTTGGTTCTTTCGACGAGCTCTACAGTCTGAAAAAGGTTTGTATTTATATTGCATCTATATCCCGAAGTGTTTACTGAATGCATTTTGAAAAGTATCAGATTGTAGAAAACATGTGACTCAATTATGCAAGCAATAAGCTCTTGCCAACAGCAAATTAATATTGACCAATTTTATTTCCTTATGTCATAAATGGAGGCCAATTGGCCAAATAAATTTATGCCAACTCTCAGACCAAACCCATCGTTTCCTTTCACCCAATTGCTCCCTGTGGCCTCCTCTCTTATATGGTCATTTATACCCTTTCCCCCTTCCCCCCCCCCAAAACCTTTTAATCTCTTGTTTCTATCCACACCAGGGCAATTTTGAGTTGCCTGTGAAAAACATAGTACCTTTGTTCATGAGGAGAAACTGGATCTCCCCTCACAAAACACATCACCACAGGGAGAATGTGCAAACTGCACAGACAGGACTGTGGGTCAGAATCAAGCTCAGGTCACTGCTGCTATGAGGCAGTTTCATGACCTGTAGTGCCTCAGAACCCACCTGTCCCCACTGTGCTACCACTGGGTAGAGATGGGATTGAGCGTCAATGTTAAGCAGAACACTGGAGAGAATTTAGCAGAAATTATACACTGTCTATTAGTGAAGTGCTGCAAAGAGCAAGGTATCAGAGCACGGAGGATATGTGTTCAAATACATGCATGGAATGTGTTTGCAGTACAATATTACAAACAGAGGTAGCGCAACATCGGATGCAACGGCTTCTCCAGGACACTGATAGTTTCACTTTGCTTTTCTTTTAATTAAAGATAAATAGTTAAATTGTTATACAGTTATATAATAGTTTATAAAGACATGACTACCCATCGCTACAGTTTAAAATACTTAAATGTTAGTTAGAAATGTAGCAGCTCTCCTCCGGGACGGCCTTTGGGCTGAGCTACACGACCACAGGGTTCTGTGGGGATTAGGCCATAAAGCCTCAGCATAGCGGAAAAGAAGGAAGTAGTGGATGAGGTGGAGAAAGCGTGGTAAGCAAGCAGGGGTCCATGCTAGGCTAAGAGCAAATCCCTGCCGCCCGGCTCTCCCTTCCATCCTGTTCCCTGGTAAATAAAATGAATGATAGCCAACTCCAGAGGGCTGGGCAGCGTGAGTGCAGGGAGTGCTGTTCTTTGGTCTTCACCTAAACGTGGCTCAGCGACAGGGTCCCGGATGCCACCATTCTGCTGGATGGGCTGAAAGAGATGCTGCTCCGTGTGCTAAAGCCCGTGGTGGTGGCCTGTGCTTTTACATTAACATGGAATGGTGTAAGGATTGGATATGAGTCTCCAGTCACTGCTCAACGCTGGTGGAATTTGTGACTGTCAGATGTAGACCATTTTATCTACCACGGGAATTCATCACAGTTCTCATAGTAGATGTGTACATCCCCCCTGCATGAATGCTAAGGAGGCGATCTGGGAAATGTATAAGGGGATAAACGAACTGCAGCACACACACCCTAATGGACATCATGATTGTTGGGAATTTCAACTGGGCGAACCTCATCAGAGCTACTTAAATTTCATCTGTATGTGGACTTTGCTACAAGAGGGGTGAACGTGTTGGACCTGGTGAACGCGAACATCTCTGGCGTGTATCAAGCAGAGCCTCGACCCCACCTCGGCTACTCAGACCACATCTCTGTGTGCTAATCCCAGCATAGTGACCGTTCACTAGGTGCTCCAAACCAACCATGAATTAGGTTAAATCTAGCCAGCAGGGGCCATTCATGCACTTCAAGATTGCTTTGAGCTCACTGACTGGCACATGTTTGAGGAAGAAGCAAAACCATTGGCAACTGCGTAAATCTGGGGGAGTGTACAGCAACAATGACCAGCTACATTAGTAAGTGTACTGACAACGTCACTTTGCCCAAATCCATCACTACTCACTCTAATCAGAAGCCATGGATGACTGTGGGGGTATGGGTGCTGCTAAGGAACCTTCAGAGTGGGCGACAAAGCAGCCCTAGCGTTGGCAAGAGCCAAGCTGTCTAAGGTCGTCAGGGAGGCTAAGCAAGCGCAGGCCCAGCTCATTTACAATCACTTCCTGGACAGCAAGGACACACAATGCATATGGAAGGGACTACACCATCTGCATGTATGGTGATGCCTCCCTCCCAGATGAACTGAACAACTTCTATGTGCAGTTTGAGGCAAAAATCAATGTTGCAGTGGAGATAACCACCCCTCCTCTAAACAATCAGGTGATGTGTCTTACAGCAGCTGATTTTAAGAGAGAACTAGGCAAAGTCAACACAAGGAAAGCTGATGAACTGGATAACATTCCCAACAGAATGCTCAGTGATTGTGCAGCTCAGCTAGCAGGTGTTCTCACCTACATCTTTCACATCTTCCTGAGTTGTGCTGTGGTCCTAACGTGCTCCAAAGCTGCCACCATTGTCTCTGTGCCAAAGAAATCCTCTCTATCCTACCTCAATGTTTTACCGCCCTGTCGTACTCACGTCCATCATCATGAAGTGCTTCGAGAGGCTCGTCATTGCGCACATCAAGCTCCTGCTGACCCCCTCACTGGATGCCCTGCAGTTTACATACAGACCCAACTGTTCCACAGATGATGCTATTGCCATGGCCTGTCACCTCACCCTCACCCACCCAGAAAATAAAGACTCGTATATTCGAATGCTTTTTATTGACTTCAATTTGGCATTCAACACAATCATACCTCAATACCTGATAAGGAAGGTGGGCCTGCTGGGTCTAAACACCACCCTCTGCAAAAAGATTCTCAACTTAGACCTCAGTCAATCTGGATCTGAAACAGCACCTCCAAGACCATCTCAATGAGTATGGGGCCCCCACTGGGCTCTGTGTTTCGTCCATTGCTGCTCAGTCTGCTGACCCACGGTTGTGCAGCCAAATACAGCTCGAACCACATCATCAAGTTCGCTGACGACATTATGGGGTGGGCCTGATCACCAAGGATGACAGGTCAGTGTACAGAGATGAAGTGCAGACATTAATGAACTGGTGCAGAGCAAACGACCTGTATCTGAACATTTTTATAAAAGATGGTTGTCAACTTCAGGAAGGCCCGGGGAGACTATGCTTTCCCGATGACCTCTACTGTGAGGTCATTAAGAGCATCTGTTTTTTTTTTATTTATAAAATATTTTTATTGAGTTTAACATATAAACTTGCATACAAAATTTAAGGAAAACACATAACAAGTCATATACATAGAAATACCAAGAAAATGGATGGAACTACATTGGATAATTCTTTGATCCACATGAGAAACAAGTTATTGAATTAATCTATGATAACCATGTTAAACCCATATTTACCAAGTTAATCCATTTAAAAATTGAAAAAAGATAAGAAAACAAACAAAAAAAACCTAAAAACTAAATCTAATTGTTAAAAGAAAAAGGAAATTAGGGATCAGATAGCAATCTCTAGACATGGGACAGAGAATCTCCCCAACATTCAAAATTCTTAATTCTTCCAATCTTTACAAATTTAAACTTTCTATCTCGAATGTTGTATCTAATTTTCTCCGAGATTAAATAGGACATTACATCATGGAACAACTGTGTATGGTGTGGGTGAAGAATCATCTTTCCATTTCAATACATTTTATGACCATTTTTATTTAGCATTTTCCTTTCTAAATTAACACATAATCTATTAATGAGAATTAGGTTGAGAATATGGGCTCAATTTAGAAAATTATTTGGGTTTAATAGTTTTTCTCTGGTGAGTCCCATGATAGATAATCATCTTTTTCAGCTGTCTTTGCTGGATGAAGGTTTCAAGGAATGGTATAGATTTGGTATCCAAAGTTATAAGAATCTTCTTATTTGCGATAATTTTGCCTCTTTTGAACATTTATCAGTCAAATTTATTCTTTCCAACTGATACTTTTTAAGATATTTACGTTAGACATTTTGATCAGTCCAAGCTTTCTGATTTTCGTCGAATCTCAAATATTAATATTTTTAAATTTTTTTTTAAAAGATTCTTGCATTATGAGTCATATTAATAAAAACATCCACAAATGATCATCATCAATATATAGTGAAATTTCTTTTTCCCCCCTTTCATCCCTCTCCCCTTCCCCACCCCTCTTCAAAAATCATTAAATAATAAAACACATAAAACAAAGAAATAACAAAAAGCCAAAAAGAAAAAAGTCGTATTGTCTACTTTCACAGAGAATCTCACCTGTTCCCTTAACAACAGCTCCATAGCCCAGCAGCATCTCTACTTCCTGCGAAGGGTGAGGTAAAGCCATCCCCTACCCTCCATCCTCATTACATTCTACAAAGGATGTATTGAGAGCATCCTGTTCAACTGCATTACCACCTGGTTTAGAAGCCATAACACCTCGGACTGCAAGATGCTGCAGAGGATAGTGAAGTCAGTGGAAAAGACCTTTGGGGAACTTCTTCCTAGTTCGAAGGATATCCATGACACAAGATGCAGGCAGGAAGCAATAAACATTGTGAAAGACTCCATACATCCTTTATGTAAACTGCTTGCGCTTCTGCCATCTGGCAGGAGGAACTGTAACACTCAGGCCCTTACATGCAGAGTGGGAAACAGCTTTTTCCCCCAGTCCATAAGACTCCTCAGGCCCTTACATGCAGAGTGGGAAACAGCTTTTCCCCCCAGTCCATAAGACACCTCAGGCCCTTACATGCAGAGTGGGAAACAGCTTTTCCCCCCAAGCCATAAGACTCCTGAACTCCCAGTACAGATGTGCATAAAGCGCCAAGGACAGTCAGTATAGCATCTTAATATTTTAATGTGTTAACTGCTTTCCTAACGTATTGATGTAAATATGCTCCGTGGTTCTGGAGAAAAGCTATCTCATCCTACAGAGTGAACATGGTATGAATGATAAATAATGTTGACTTGAATATCACATGTTTTAATAATAGCCAGAAGCTGCAGCATCGGCTTCCTTGCTGGCTGAATGACTCATTTCTCCTTTGCACCTGCTGGTTCAACAAGCTTCAATTGAATGTCAGAGATGACCGTGTGAGGAGCGTAGGTTTGGGATAACTGCACTTCTCATGAAAAGTTAATACCTTTTCTTTTTAGACCTTTTTGCCTGTCCTTCCAAAATTTCAGATAAAAGGATGGCTCTCCTAGTTGATGCAGCAAATATGTCCATATAATTTTCCACCATTGTCTAATATTGCAAAGGATTGTTGTATTTTCTCTGAAATGCCCACAGACGATTTGTCATGCTACCCATACAAAAGCAAAATAGTGTTCATGCCATCCTGTTGATCATGGGGAGGGGTAGGGGGCTGATCTTAGTTTGAAACAGGTAAGGGATATGCCCTAATACATTACAGCACAGGAAAAGGCCCATTCGCCCTCCCACTCAGCTCTTCCAGCAGCTCAGTGTTCACTGGAAATTTATTGCATGAAATTTGAAAGCTGATCCATGGAAAATTCAACTAAAAACAAAAGAAAATACTGGAAACACTCAGTTGGTCAGTCAGCATCTGTGAAGAGAGAAGCAGGTTATTAACATTGATTGAAATGTCCCTTCCCTGCTAGTTTATTTACCCATACTCAGTATCATGGTTTTGTTTCCATCCCCACTAACCTCTGTCTTGACATCCACATTGTGTTTTTGTTTTTGTCTGTATGCTTCCACATTCCCATCTCTTTGTTTTTGAAGATGTGAAAATGTCAGTGTAATTATTCTGTGGTGTATTACTAACTCATGCGTATGCATGACGGGAGGTTAAATCATCCAATACAGTCAACCATCTCCAATGCCTATGGCCTCTGTTTAAAAATGATTGTTAGTCCTGTAAAACAAGTTGGTTTATTCTAAGACTCAACTCGTTTGAGTAGTTTGAAGGCATTAAGGAATATGATCTGCTTCTGACCAAGGATTTTCAAATGATTTTTCAGCTTTTTTGCCACTGTTGAGGGCCCTGACCATAAGATTTGGGGCCTGGGCTGTTTGCTCATTGAACCCAGGTGGTGTGGGTGGACAAACCAAGAAAGGACATAAACGATAAATGGTAGGGCACTGAGAAGTGCAGTAGAACAGAGGGATCTTGAAATACAGGTACATAATTCCCTAAAAGTGGCATCACAGGTGGATAGGGTTTTAAAGAGAGCTTTCGGTACATTGGCCTTCATAAATCTAAGTATTGAGTACAGGAGTTGGAATGTTATATTAAAGTTGTATAAGACATTGGTGAGGCCAAATTTGGAGTGTGTTGTGCAGTTGTGGTCACCTAACCACAGGAAAAGTATCAATAAGATGGAAAGAGTGCAGAGAAAATTTACTAGGATGTTGCCCTGACTTCAGGAAGTGAGTTACAGGTTAGGTCTTTATTCCCTGGTGCATAGAAGAATAAGAGGAGATTTGATATTTAAAATAGAGGGGGATTGACAGAGTAAATGCAGAGATGCTTTTTCCACTGAGGGTAGGTGAGATACAAACCAGAAGACATAGGTTAAGAATGAAAGGGTAACCGTTTCAGCGGAATATGAGGGGGAAACTTCTTCACACACAGAGTGGTGGGAATGTTGAATGAATTGCCAGCTGAAGTGGTGAATGTGGGGTAAATTTTAACATTTAAGAAGAATTTGGACAGGTACATGGATGGGAAACATATGGAGACCTATGGTCTGGGTCCAGGTCAGTGGGACTTAACAAAAAAGGTTTTGGCACAGACTAATAGGGCCAAAGGGGCCTGTTTCTGTGCTGTAATGTTCTATGGTTCTAGTTTGTGTCCAGCTTTTATTCTGCCTAGTCCCACTGACCTGGACCCAGTCAATATCCCTCCATACCCCTCCCATCCATGTACCTGTCCACATTCTTCTGAAATATTAAAACTGAGCTCGCATTCACCACTTCATCTGGCAGTTCGTTCCATTCTCCCACCACTCTCAGTGTGAAGAAATTCTGCCAAATGTTCTGTCTAAACATTTCCCCTTTCACCCTTAACCCATGTCCTCCGGTTTGTATCTCACCTAACCTCAGTACAAAAGGCCTACTTGCACTTACTCCATCTATACCCATCATAACTTTGTATAACTCCATCAAATCTGCCTTCATTCTTCTATGCTCAGGGAATAATGTCCTAACGTGTTTAACCTTTCCCTGTTATCCAATTACTCAAGTTCTGGAAATATCCCAGTAAATCTTCTCGGCACTATTTCAATCTTATTGATATCATCCTTGTAGTTGGGTGACCTTAACTGTACACAATACTCAAATTGGTCTAGTTAATATCTTGCACAACTTCACGACAACATCCCAACTCTTATACTCAATATTTTGATTTAGAAGGTCAATGTGCCTAAAGCTCTCATTACAACTCTATCCACCTGTGACACCACTCTGTCCGACAACACTCCTCAGTGCCTTACCATTTATTGTATCCATCTCATCTTGCTTTATCCTTACAAAATGTAACACCTCACTCTTGTCCTTATTAAATTCCATCTGCCTTTCCAGTTGGTCCAGATCCCTTTACAAACTTTGGAAGCCTTCCCCATTGTTCACTCCACCCTCAATCTTTATGTCATCTGCAAACTTACACCTTGCTACCTTATCTTCTAGATCGGCTATTCTCAACCAATTTTCAGCTCTCACTCCCCCCCCCCCCACAACCCTTCAGAACTTTGTTCAAAGTCTATGGGCCCTCTTCCCTTTGAAGCAGCTAAGATTCTGTATATTTCTCTCTTAGCGACTAAATAAAAAAATGAAAATTATTTATGTTCCATTAGGTGAAAAGAAAGCAATGCTTTTACGTAAATGCGACATGGCCCATCCAGGACCTTTCCTTCATCAACTTTCCTGGTAATCTCCTCAAAAAATTATTTAAGATTTGTTGAATGTGACCTACCTCACACAAAGCCCCGTTGACAATCCCTAATCAGTCTCTGACTATCCAAATATTTGTATTATTTATCTCTTAGAACACCTTCCATTAACTTACCTACTACTGACATTAGGTTCAATGGCCTATAAATTCCCAGATTATTTTTGGTGCCTTTTTTAAACAACATGATAACATGAGCTACCCACCAATGCTCTAACCCTTCACCCATGGTTAAGGACATTTTAATTATATCTGCCAGGGCCCCTGCAATTTCTACACCAGCCTCCCTCAAGGTCCGAGGGAATAATTTGCCATACCCGGGGGATTTATCCACCCTTATTCACTTTACGACAGCAAGCACCTCCTCCTCATTAAACTGTATGAGTTTCATGATCTCAGTGCTAGTTTGCCTCACTTCTCTAGATGCTATGCCAATTTCCTGAGTAAATATAGATACATTTAAACCTTTTAAAATTTCTCCCATTTCTTCTGACTCCATACACAGCCAACCACTTTGTTCTTCAATAGGATAAAATACTCATGTCTTCGCTCTTGTGATTTAACTCGATTTTTTTCCTGCTTTTTTTTTACACTCCTCAAGTATCTTGATTAGGATTGTGAGCTGTTTCCTTGAATAGTTAAAATGATGACTAATGGAACCTTTTCTAGACCCCTTAATCCCACTATTAAATGCTTATAACATATGATGAAACTAATTGCTCTCCACTCTCTCCATGACAGAGCCACTGATGTGTAGTAGAGAATAGTTGACCTTTGATCTACTGAAGTTCGCAATCATTTCCTTTGACTTGTGCATATTGACACTAAGGTTGTTGTTCTTGTGTAGTGTGTCACTACAGTTATACCTCGAAGTTATAATAAGAAAGAAGGCTCTTACCCAAAGGGAATGTAGTCAACACTGAGTTTATTGAGATTCAGCTCTGCCTTTTATAGGTAGCTGGGCGCATCACCATCAGAGCGTGGCTTGAGCAGAACTGGCTGCCGATTGGCCACTTTGGATCCACAGGCCAAGATTGGACCCATTGAGATCCACTAACGGCGATTGATTGAATCGGCCGCTATTACTGCAGCCTATGGGAGTCAGTCTCCCCTCCCCCGTGCTGCTTGCTCGATCACCGCATTCAACAGCCATTTCCTGTGTTGGCCCACGGAGTGGTCACAAGCCACTACACGACATTCCCACTCGCCCCTAGAACTGGTGAGCGGAATGTTGTCTTTTGGAGGCCAATCCCTGTGCCAGGGAGTCAGGTGAATGGCCGGCTGATTAAAGTCAAAGTGGGTCAGTTTCAGCCAGTCGACTGTGAAGGTCTCCTTCCTGCCGCCAATGTCAAATACGCAGGTGGAGCCTTTGTGTCTGATGATGCGGTATGGCCCTTTATAAGGCCACTGAAGAGGTGGCCTGTGGGCCCTATGTCAGACATATATGTAGTGACAGACTGCAAATTTCTTTGGAACAAAGGTGCTGGCTTGGCTGTATGCTCTGGGCTGAACTGGTGCCAGTGTGCCCAGGCGCTCACACAGTCGAGACAAGGTGGCTGCCAGGAGCTACCCATATCCTCAGAAGCAGCCACGAATTCACCTGGGATGACTAGAGATGCACCATATACCATCTTGGCAGAGGATGCCTTGAGATCCTCTTTTGGGGCAGTACGAATGCCAAGAAGGACTCAAGGGAGTTTGTCGGCCCACTTTGGTCCAGTGAGTCGGGCCATAAGGGCTGTCTTTAGATGCCTGTGGAACCTCTCCACCAACCCATTGACCTGCGGGTGGTATGCTGAGATGTGGTGGAGTTGAGTCCCCAGGGCATTTGCTAAGGCGGTCCACAGGTTGGAAGTGAATTGGGCCCCCTATCAGATATAAAGTGTTCAGGAACCCCAAAATATTCCACCAAGGTGTTTCAGTGATGCCCATACACATCTCAGTGGAGATTTCAGCCAACAGCTCTGCCTCTAGCCGTCTAGTCATCCAGTAGACCATGGTCAACAGATAACATGCACCATGGATACAGGTAGGGGGCCCACAATGTCTATATGCATGTGGCTGAAATGACAGCGTGCTAGTTCAAAGGGCTGTGGAGGGGCCTTAATGTGGGTCTGGACCTTGGATGCCTTGCACTGAGTACATGCTTTGACCCAATGAGTGACCTCTTTATGGAGACTGTACCAGATATACCAATTGGCCACCATTCTAACCGTAGTCCTGATGGCAGGGTGAGCCAAATTGTGGACCGATTCAAAAACTCGCCCCTCCATGCAGCTGGAATGATGGGGCATGGTTTGCCAGTCGAGGTATCACAGAGCAGCATGTGGTTACCTGGGGCGATCTAGACATCCTCTAGTTGGAGGCTGGTGAGTGCTCTCTGCTATGCCAGTATGTCAGGGTCTGCTTGCTGCGATTCAGCCAAGGCCACATACTCGATGTCTGGGGCAGGGGCATGTACCACTCGAATAGCCAGATGAGATGGAGCATCAGCTACCATATTGGACTTGCTGGCAATATGGCAAAATGTCTGTTGAGAATTCACGTATGTAGGACAGGTTCCGCTGTTGCCTGGCAGACCACAGGTCTGGAACCTTGCTGAAAACAAAAATGAGTAGCTTGTGGTCTGCGTAGATTTTGAATTTCCTGCCCTCCAGGAAGTAACGGAAATGCTGAATTGCCAGGTATAATGCTCGCAGCTCCCTATCAAAGGCACTGTACTTGAACTCTGGTGGCCTGAGATGTTTACTGAAAAAGGCCAGTGGCTGCCACTGTCCATTAACCAGTTGCTCAAGTACACCCCTGACTGCTGTACTGAAGGCACATACCATGAGGCTGGTCAGGTTGGCTGTCCTGGGATGCACAGGAGGGTGGCATTGGCCAGGGCATCTTTAATTGCTTCAAAAGTTTTGGTTGCCTCATGTGTCATGGGCCCTGCCATGAGGGGGAATAAAGAGTTCATGATACAGACTGCTGCCGGTATAAAATGATTATAAAAATTGACCATATCTGCAAACTCTTGCAGGATCTTCACAGTTGATGGTCTGGGGAAGGAACGAATAGCATCCACTTTTGCAGGCAATGGCTTGGCCCCATGTTGGTCAATGCGATGGTCTAGGAATTCAATTGTCTCTCAGCCAAACTAGCACTTGGCCAGATTGATGGTTAAACTGAACTCGCTTAGCCTGGAGAACAATAGTCTTAAGTGAGCGGCGTGCTCGGTGTGGATGTGGCTGACTATTAATATGTCATCAAGATAGACGAAGGTGAACTGCAGATCCTGGCCCACTATGTCTATCAACCTCTGGAAAGTCTGAGCCGCGTTTTTCAGCCCAAATGGCATGCAAAGGAATTCAAACAATCCAAAGGGGGTTATAATGGCAGTTTTTGGAATGTCATCAGGGTGGTTTGGGATCTGATCATAACCCCTGATGAGGTCCACCTTTGAAAATATCCATGCCCTTTGCAGGTTAGTGGGGTAGTCCTGGATATGGGGCATGGGAAACCTGTCAGGGCATGGTGGCCTCACTTAGGCAGCAATAATCTCCACACAGCCTCCAACCTCCAGCTCCCTTTGGTGCCATATGGAAGGGGGAGGCCCATGGGCTGTTGGAGTGCCGCACAATGCCAAGTTCCTTCATCTTTCGAAAATCTTGAGCTTCTTGGGGGCAAGACACCATGCCCTGGCATGGAGAGGAGGGCCCTCCACAATGATCTGGTGTCTCAACCCCATGTTTAGGCTCCGCTGAGTTGAAATGAGGTGGAGAGATGGAGGGGAAATCCGCTTAGACCTGAGCAAATTCATTGTCAGCTGTACTCACTGAGTGTAGATGGGAGTTAGTATGTTCAATGCCCTTGAGTGAGAGGGTTTGAAAAGTCCAGGTGTGTACCAGCCAACACCCCTTAATGTCAACCAGTAATAAACTGGCTCTCAGAAAATTGGCACCCAGTAGTGGTTGGTGTATGGCCACCACCATGAACTTCCAGGTGAATTATCTGTCCCCAAAGGGAAGGGGAATTGTATGGGTGCTGAATTTCCAAATGTTGGAGCTGTTTTCTGCTCAAAGTTCTTGGCCCACCTTCCCACTCCATGCCTCAAGGCTGGATGGGGAAAGGACACTGTACTGTGCCCCAGTGTCCACCAAGAAATGTCAGCCCAACAGGGAGTCTTGAATGTGGAGGAGTCTGTGCAGTTGTTGGTCATCACAGCCATCAACAATAGCTGGTCTTAGCATTTCCCCGGAACGTGTAGGGGGAGTGGCATCGACGGGCCTCAGAACCCCACCATTGTTGACAGAAATAGTACTGCTCACTGGTGAGGTTTTGTCGTTCAGGTGCCCGGTGGGTCAGATGGTTGGTTGGGCTTTCTGGCTGGGTGTTGCTGATGAGGTGCAGTCACCTGTTTGAGCGTAGTGCAGGCATCCCTCTTCGCTGCACATTGCATGTCTGCTTGGGCAGCCACCCACCTGGCGTTATCAAAGTTTTCTTCTGTGATGAGCAGCCGGATCTCTTTGCCACCTGCTCCAGGAAGATCTGCTGGAACAGCAGGCAGGAGGTTTGGCCATCATTTAGAACGAGCATGTCGCTCATGAGGACAGAAAGGGCCCTGTCTCCCAAACCGTTAATATGCAGCAGTCGGGCCGCACAGTCGCGCTTCGAGAGCCCGAAAGTGGTTAATAGCTCCTTGATGCCCACGTGCTTCTCTTGCTCTGTGGGCTGCTAGAGGAAGTTGATGATGCGGGCAGTGGTGTCTTAATCGAGGGCGCATGTCATCTGCAGAGATCCGGTGAATGGCAAACTGTGCCTCGGCCTGCTGGAACCACACCCATGTTTGCGACGTCCAGAAGCCCGGCAGCTTCAACAATACCACATTGATTGTAGGTTGATCTTCCATTGTCAGGTCCAAAGCGTTATTTGGACCAATCAGGGTCACCATTATAGTGGGTTGTTCCGGTTATAGCTCGAGGTATGGTATGGTTACAGCTCAAAGTTATAAAAAGAAAGATGAATCTCACACAAAAGGAGTGTAGTTGACACTGAGTTTATTGAGATGCAACTCTGCCTTTTATAGGCCACGTCACCGCTGGAGTATGGCTGAAGTGGACCTGGCTGCTGATTGGCTGCCTCAGATCCACAGGCCTGGATTGGACCCTCTGCGAAATGCTAATGGCGATTGGTTGATTTGGCCGCTATTACTGCAGTCTATGGGACCAGGTCTTCCATCCCGCGTGCTGCTTGCTCAATCACCACATTCAACGGCCATTTCCTATGTTGGCCCGTGGAGTGGGCTGCAGCCCACTGCACGCATCATTTTATGAGCCTTTCAACCTTCTCTCTGGAATGCGACTTATCGTTGTTAGTGATGAGGTCGAATCCTGTTGCATCTTCCCCAGACCTTGGTGAAAGGGCCATCATTATGAATAACTGAAATTAATAGATGGTACATGGAAGGATTTTGCAGCTGCTGTGTACCAATATGGAAGGAGTAAATGTTTAGGGTGATTGATAAGATACCAATCAGGCAGAATGTTTCATCCTTGCTTAAAAAAATAATGCATCTATTTTAAAGATGTATTGACTAATGCAAGGATTACCCAATGAAACTTGACGATGCTTTTTCATTCTGGTTCTTTAATCTCCATTTGCTAACTACTAATCAAGTTTGCCTTGCAATTTCAAGGGAAATAGAAGTCTCCAAGCCACGTAACTGTACTAGATTATAATTTTTGCATCCTCTGCCATCTCATTCTGTGCTTGTAAATATGATCAATACCTTAGACCTATATCTTGATGTTTAAGACCTGGTGACTCCCAACTTCCTTTGAAATGTTACACCTCCTCACAATGCTCAGTGGTCTGAGAGCCTGCAATACAGGTCCATATAAATACCACACCCATCATTGAACCTCAAAGAGCCACACATATACCATCTCCTACCACTGGAACCCGGGCATCACTTTTGCTTCATTCCTGATGTGCATTGGTCTATAATTCACCTAAATCATTTGAATTTTCATTAATTTTTATTTCAAGTGTTACAGATGGTGCATGAGGTACTGTCAGTTATTCTTCCCCTGAGGAAAGGTTTATTTCTGTCATTCTCTGGTAATTATTTTGTTACCATAATTGTTACTGTGTTCATTATTGGATGCTTATATACAATCAGTATCCAAGGAACATTAATGGATCAAATCAAGCATCGTTAAATGATGAATGTCCTGCAGAAGTGCTGGCAGGAACAGAAAGCCAGGTCCCTTTTCTGCTGGAGCAAGTGGCAGATTTTATAAAGCTGAACCTTAGCCAGGATTAAATTGAAGCTCCATTTTCCCATCTCCCTGCCAGGCTTTACACAGGGAGATTGGTTCTGAGAAGTGGGTACGGACATCAGTCAAACTTTCAAGAATAGTGAGATTGGAGTATTGTGATCTTTAAGGCAATTGAGAGTTGGGGATCGGAGCATCAGTAATTGGGAGCATTGGGAGAAAACTGAGGCTAAATCTGCTGCTTTGTTGAGGTACAAGTTTATTATCATCTAACTGTAGATATGCAGTGTGGCCGGCTGCATCAAAATGTGGTACGTTTGCTGCAGAGAAATGGATCACAGGTCAAACCACAGGCCCATAAGAGTGACAGTTCTTTGAGTCACAACACCAAACCAGGCCCTTCGGCCCACCACGATAAGTGGGGTCAAATAGTTAAGGGTAGTCTTTTAAATACAACCACAAAGATATCTATTGTAAAGGTAACACATTATATTTTATCACTTTCCATGCAGCCTCAGCTTCAATTCTGTGCTGAAGTGAATTGAGACTTGAACCCATGACTAAGTGATGTAGAGGCAACTACACGATGAACTGTAGCGGACAAAGATGAAAGTAGTAGTGAATAATATACAGCATAATAATCTTTTTCACTGCATAGTATGTTTGCTGTAAAGTTATGTCTATTTTAAATTACATAAACTGATTACTTTCCCTCCAGATATTTCTCTCCTTGTTTACATTTCTACGTGAGACAACAGAGTTGGTTGCATATTTTTTTGGGGGTTGTACTTCTCCTTCATTTGCATATGTGTCCTGCAATGTTGACATTATCTCTGATATAGTGCCATGTTCGTTGGCTCCATTGCATGCAACTTCCTGTCTCTTACAAAGAGCAATTGACAAAGACATGATGAAAGGGAAGAAAAAAAAGAAATTCTCAAATTTTGAAAATAAATTGTGCATTCCTCATTCAGATTACAGATCCTTTCATCTCTTTATTGTAATGTGGCTTCATGGGAAATGTGAATAGTATTTACTAATTGGCTGATTCTCCAACTCACTAGGAAAAGCACACTCAACAAAACTACATCTTAAACCAAGCTATCTTTTCTTTTTGTTACTGGGTCTTAAGTGATAGAATTTGCAATTTGTTAAGGCTGAGTGGAAAGATATTTAGTTGGAATCTAAGTGATGTGCTCCTGACAGGGTATTTGTGGCTAATACAGATGGGGAAACAATAAAAATCCAATCTTATACAAAAGCAGAGATAATTCTCATCCAGATGAATACAAAAGGTTGACCAACTGTTGTATTTAAGAGAGGATTTAAACTGTGTTTCCTTGGGACATCCATGTTGGGTTGAAATATAATGACATAATTGGATGGAAGACCAGAACTGGAGGTTCCATGGACAAGATCAAGGCTCCTGGATGGCATGTTGCCTCCCAGCAGCTAGGGTCAGGGACGTCTCTGACAGAGTTCATAGTATTCTGGAGGGGGATGGCAAGCAGCCAGATGTTGTGATCCACATGGGGACCGATGACAAAGATAGGAGAAGGCATGAGGTCCTGAAAAGGGAATATAGGGAGTTAGGAAAGAAGTTAAAAAGGACCTCAAGGGTGGTAATCTCAGGATTGCTGACTGTGCCATGCACCAGAGAGGGTAGGAACAAGAAATTGTGGCAGATGAATGTGTGGCTGAAGAGTTGGTACCAGGGGACAGGGATTCAGATTTGTGGAACATTGGGATCTCTTCTGGGGAAGGTCTGACCTGTACTAAAAGGACTGGCTGTACCTGAAGTGGAAGAGGACCAATATCCTGATTATCATGTTTGCTAGAGCTGTTGGGGAGGGTTTAAACTAGTTTGGCAGGGGGTTGGGAATCAGAATATGAGTGCAGAGATTAGGGTAGAAAGACAAAAGCATGATGCTACATGTTCTGAGTTGGTGAGGAAAAATAGGCAGGGGACAAAATATAAAGGTAGCCAATTAGAGGGGTTGAAATGTGTCTATTTCAATACTAGGCGTATTAGGAATAAAGGGGATGCACTAAGACCCTGGATCAGTTTGTGGAACTGCAATGTTGTGGTGGGTACTGAAACTTGGCTGGAGGAAGGGCAAGAATGGCTGATGAAGGTACCTGGGTTTAGGTGTTATAAAAATAATAGGATAGGAGGCAGAAAAGAAGGGGGGGAGAGTAGCATTGCTCGTCAGGGATAGTATCAGGAAAGTAGAAAAGGAGGTCACTGCAGAGAGACTGTCCACTGAGTCATTGTGGGTGGAAGTTAGAATAGGAAGGAGCTATCACTGTGTTGGGAGTCATCTATAGGCCCCCACATAGCCCTTGGGACACAGAGGAGCAGATAATCAAGCAGATTTTGGAATGGTGCAGAAATGTAGGGTTGTCATTATGGGTGATTTCAACTTCCCAGGAAGGGTTCATGAGAAGTATATGTTAACCAGGAAGGAACTTAAGAACAGACATAGAAGAGCTTGAAGGGGCCATGAGAAGGCGTTGGCATGTAGAATTAATGAGAACCCCAAGGTTCTATGCGTATGTTAATAACAGAAGGATGATGAGAATGAAGGTAGGGTCGATAAAGGAGGCAACATGCCTGGAAGTGAAGGAGGTTGGGAAGGTCCTAAATTAATACTTTGCATCAGTTTTGACTAAGAAAAGGACCTTGATCACGTTGAGGTTGAAATTGAACAGGCCTGTGTGTTGGACCATGTGGAGATTAAGGAAATGGAAGTGTTGAATTCTGTTTCATTCAAAGTGCAACATTCAGATTTATTGTCAGAGTTCAAACATAACATCACATACAACTGTGAGATTCTGTTTTCTGTGCAGCAGGCAGAATTTCTACATATCGGTTGCTGTATACTGTATACAAGAAGAAAAGATGTGTATACAAAAGAGAGAAATATTAACAACGAATCAAATGTCAATGAACTGTGCAATATAGAAAATAAATAATGAAATTAAAATGTAAAATTTAAATAATTTGCTAAGTAAGGTCCTTAAATAAGCCTGATTGAGTCTTATTAGGAGTCTGTTGGTGGAGAGGTAGCAACCATTCCTGAACCTGGTGGTATGAGTTTTGTGGCCATACCTCCTTCCTGATGGCAGCAGTGAGAACAGAGAATGGATTCTTGATGACTGCTGCTGCTCTCAGACGGCAGAGTTCCATGTCAATTTTCTCAAAGCTGGGAAGAGTTTTGCTTGTGATCTACTGAGTTATGTCTATCACCTTTTGGAGGGCCTCCCATGCAGAGTTATTGGTGCCCCCAGACCAGTCAATGATGCAGCCAGTCAGCACACTTTCCACTGCAAATCTACAGAAGTTTGCAAGAAGTTTGATGTCATACCAAACCTCTGCAAACTCCTGAGAAACTCCTGACACGGTTCTTCCTTCACGATGGCATTAGTATGATGGGTCCAGAAAGATGCTCGACTACAGTGACTCCCATCAATTTGAATTTGCTGAGCCTCTTCATCTCTGATTGGTGATCCCGCTCAGTTTTGTGCATGCAGGCACATATGTTCTGTTTGAGCATACACACTCGCACAAAACAGTGCGCATGCACCAACGTGCTTTCCCTGTGCGCATGCACTACACTGGATCATACACTTCTGTTTTTAGCTTTCTAAAGTCTACAATCAGCTCCTTGGTTTCGATGATGTTGAATGCACCATTCAGCCAAGTTTTCAATCTCCCTCCTATATGCTGATTTATCACCCCTTTTTATGTAGCCTTCTCCTGTGGAATTGTCAGCAAATTTGTAAAATGATGTTGTTAGACTGAGCTGCACTGTCATAGATGTAAAACAAGTTGAGCAAGGCACTGTGGTGGACTGTCTCTTGCTGACTGACCACATCATGGTGCTCC
This sequence comes from Narcine bancroftii, assembly GCF_036971445.1. NCBI lineage: Eukaryota > Metazoa > Chordata > Chondrichthyes > Torpediniformes > Narcinidae > Narcine > Narcine bancroftii. Next base: position 132,195,584 of record NC_091474.1, on the reverse strand, counting down.
ACGAATGCCTGTTTGTAATTGGCATCAGAAGGGATATAAATTCTGGTTCGAATCACTGACAAGAACTGTTGGGGAGATAGAAGGGTCTGTATTTAGTCAATATTTACTCTAAGGCAGTGAAGCAGGAGGTCAATGTCACCCTAACATCCATACACCAGCTGGCATAAACTGAAAAGCACTAAAATTTCAGGCTTTCTGCCTTCCTCTTGATACTATGGAGAACCTGTATTTGGTATTCTTTCCCCAATATCAGCACTCAGGTGTACCACAGGTAAAAGAGATTTTACACCTTTGACAATTTGCTGTGTCCCATGGGCACTGGAGGTTAATTCCCAGGATATTGGCAGCATTCCTTAACCTCTGGTACAATCTTCCTTGGTGCTAAATTAAACAATGGCAATCATATGACAAAAGCCAGTTTGTGATTCTCTGTGTTCAAAGCAATAGGATGTTAGTTACTCTCAGTCCTAAACTCCAATGCCCATTTAGAGAGTCTGTCAAACTGATTCCCAATATTATCTGGCAGCATAAAAGGAGGTAATTTGTCCTTCCCGTCTTGTGCCAGCACTTTAAAAGATTAATCTCATTTGGTTTGCATCATATCCCTACAATGTTCCCTTTCATCTTCAATGTTATATTCATTTCCCTTTCCAAAGTCATTAGCGAATCTCATTTCACCATTTTAACATCAGAGTAAAATTGAAAATTCCCTTGGTTAATATTTTTAATTTTAATTTAGAGATAATGCAGAGTAATCGACCCTTTCAGCCCATGAGCCCGTGCCGCCCAAATGCATCAGTTAACCTTCAGACCCTATACATTTTTGGAGGGTGGGAGCACCCAGAGGAAACTCGTGCAGAATTCGAAGCCGGGCCACTGGCAGTGTGATAGATGCGCTGACCACTACACTAACTCTGCTGCCCCATCTTCATGCGTTTACCTGAATTGAGAGTCTTCTCACTGCCATCCTATCTTGTGCTCTTTCCTGATTTGTCTTTATCAAGCTGCTTCAAAAAAACAACAAATACCAACGACCTGACAATCTCAGTGTGCTCAAGGACCCCAAGGAGAGATTAGAACTAATGATGATATTTAAAGAGACAGATGTAAGGAATGACCTGAAGGAGGAAAAAAAAATAGAAAGAAAGAGGTTGAGGGAAAAAACTCCAGATCTTGTGGCTGAAGGTGTTGGTTCATCTACAATATAAGTGGGGAATGCCAATAAGCTAGAAATTCAATTTGAAGCAAGAATTTGAGTTGTGCAGATATCCAGAGGAATTATTGCAAGTAGCTCCCTTTAGTCATCCTTTCTCTCAGAGAACAGATTTTCCCAGCTTTTCTCATCAAGACAAGGCTCTCTTACTGGATAGTATTCCCATAAAATACAAAGTCTTGAAGGGTTCTGACCTGAAATGCCAACAGTTATTTTTCCCTCACTCGACCTGCAGAGTTCCTCCAGCAGTTTGTTTTTTGCTCTATTATTCCAGTAAATCTTTCTGTACCTTTGCCAAGGCCCTCTCAGTTTGTAGTACAACACTAAATGCCAGTTAACCAACTATAATATAAGTTTGTAAGAAGAAAGCCCAAGGCAAGCAATGGATTAATTTAAAAGACAGAGTGCTCCTGTTTGAAACTTACATATCCAAGCATCAGGATGAATGTTTACCGCATCATCTTTTGATGTCTGGCAGTTTTTGTGTACTGGATTTTGGAGGTTGAATTCTCAACATAGTTTCCTTTGAAAGGAATCAGAAAAATATGCCAAAAAGATGAATGCCAATGTGAAGACTCAGCACTTGGAAACACTTAAACTGCTCGGTAACATCACAGAGGCCATGGCAATTTGACAAATGCGCAATTGTCCTACAGTTTATATGCACCTTGTCAGAATTTCTGGCTTTTTTGACATTGCAGATTAAGTTTGAGATGAACTGATGTGGATGCAAAGGTTGCAACCAAAAATGCACACATTTTATAACCTGAGAGATCTGAGGCAAGGACAGATGTTTTATGCAGAATGGATTTAATCTTAAAGTTTAGGGCACCCTGACCAAAGGAACTGCTCACACTAAACATCCAAGATGCTCATTCATCCAAAGCAATATTTATTTATTGAGATATAATATGTTTCCTGCATAGGTATTTTTTGTCTGGATGTGTGATCTATCTGGTTGTGTGCCTGTATGTTTTGCACTGAGGACTGCTGTTTCGTTGAGTTGTACTTGTACAATCAGATGATCTAACAAAGTGGAGAGGAGAAGAGGGGAGTGGAATTGCATTCTTTCAGTTGACTTGGCTACGGCTTGTAATCCATTTTTTTCAAGCACAATTATCAATATTGAATTAGTTTTCCCTAAAACAAGGTGGAAAAGCCACGTTCCTTTTGCAGAAAATTTCAAGTTACTGCTCAATTATGTGATCAATAATTGGAATGATTATCCTCAGTTTGTGTGCACCTTTTCTACTACAATTTACACCGCAATGCTGATATCTGAGGGGAAAGAAACCAGGTTCTCCACGAAGGTGAAAATCAGACAATAAGGACTGTTGATTCTGTAATTGCATAAAAATTAACCATGTGTCAAGAGAAAGCAAGGTAATATTTCTGATTAAACACTTGACCTTAGAATTCATCTTCGACCTTAAATATTATGCTAAGTATTTCAAGTGTTTTCTGTTTTATATCCAACAGGTTAGTTGGTGATGTTAGTACCTATCCGTGCAGGCCAAGTTTATAGAGAAACTAAACAATTCTTCCATTATTTTGTTTTGACTGTGGAAAGTTGGATTCCACAGCCACAACCAACTTTAGTTTGATGCAGAACAGGAGGAGGCTATTGTTTCATCATGCGTTGGTTCGCTCTTTGACAGAGCAATCAAATTGATCCGACTCCACTTCTTTCCTCATTATCCCTTTGTGCAATATGAATTTGATAGCATTCTGAGTTTCGTGTAAACTGGATGTTTTTGAATCAAATAATTATTAAAAGAATAGTTGAAAATATGAATTCATATTTTCTTTGCTGGCATTGTATTTCTTGCACTGTAATATTCTGATATTGAATTGCAAAGCCATATCTTATGACTGATGAGATATCCAGATACCTGCTTCCTGTAGATAATACGCCAACTTACAATGTGCACTCAACATCACAGCATTTGGCTAAGCAGCTCCATCTCCACCCAAACCTCCTTCCACCTGCTCCCTCTTGCACATTCCTTGTTCATTTTTTTTTCAATCTTGGATGTTTATCGAGCTTCCCTTTAAATAGACCATTTATCTTGAGACCCATTGTGGTTATGCATTTCAAATTCTACACATTAATAGAATTTGGTTTCTCCTGATTCCCTGATTGGATTTTTGAGTGACATTGTGAGTTGATGGCTCCGAGTGAAAGATTTGGCTGCACGCCAACCCAATCAAGTTTAATTTTTATAATTTTTAAGTTTTCACTTTCCTGCAGAGAGGATCCCCCTCTCTTCAATCTTCACTGATGGTTGAAGACTCGTGCCTTTTTCCCTTTCAAAGTCCTCCCTCTCCCTCTCTCTGCCCTTGACACTAATTTCATTCAACAAACAATTTACATCAGGTTTTTTTTCACTGACTGATAAATATTCCTATAAAGAAAATCTATGATGTTGAAATCAAATTAAATATCAGCCAGAGTAGCTGATGTCTTCTCTAGTAGATAATATAATGAAATAGCTCCTCTTTCTAAATGTTCTTTTTTTCATTTTGCATTGAACAGATTTTTTTGCATAAATATCTGATCTTACCTGGAGGCATTTAACTTTTCCACTTGGATGTGCACTTGAAAAGTTGTATCATGTTCACAGCAATTTGTTTTTTTTTTAGCAAATAATATTACTGAGTACATGCTTATGGAGTAAACACTGGACTTTCTGACATAGATATTCAACACATGGAAAACATTTGTGAAGGTACTATTGCATGGGGGAACTTGAATTCACTTGATTTGGTGTTGTTGAGCACACACAGGAAGCAGAGTAATTATCAATATCTTCCTTTATATTTATTATCTCATTCTCATTTTTGGCATATTATGGTAATCTAATTTATACAACTGCAGTCGGTGTTTTTATGTACCTGTGTGGCTGCAGAAACAGAGCATCTGTACCTAGCGATACATGTAGAATGACAATAAACTCTCGTCATTATGCTCCTTTTTTTTTGGCATTAACAGTCCGCAGTTTCTGCAGCTGGCGCATGAATTTTGCACACATTTGCACGAGTAGAAGCCCTTAAAGCACCACTGCTAGATGCCATGAAATTGGAAGCCTGCAATGGCTCAAGATTCTGATGGCCAAGCTCGATCCTGGATAGTGTTGTGTGTTTGGGTTTACAAAGACTCCCACCACCAGCTAGCTGTTCAGTATTCTTTAGGCTAAACTTTGCTGTTGTCCCTCTGGAATTGGACTTTGCTGTCGTCCTTCCGGAGCAGGACTTGCTAATATTTGGGGTCCATCCCCAATGGTAGTGTTTCTTGGATTGATGGGTGTAGCTTTTGGATCATCTAACCCTCTTATCTGATCGGTGTCTTTTCCATGTTTTGGTATCAACCAGTGCCAGGTACATATAAGGACTCAATTTTTTAAGTAGGACCCCTTTCACCTAAGACTCTTTGTTATCTCAAATCTCTCTCAAACACTTGCTCACCCACTTGTAGTGATCTGGTGGGTCTGATGAGTTTGTTTGGTGATGCAGGTTGTTGTATGTGAAGGCCGATGTTTGTGTGTACCGTTTAAAGTAACGTGTGCAAATTCCGTCGAAATGACAATTGTGCTAGGGTCTGTTGGGTTGTAGAATGGGGCATATTATGGTATCCCAACAGAAAATCTGCGATTTTGTGATCCCACATTGCGTTTTGCTCTTTCTTGGCTTTCATGCCTCTTTTGAAGCGTTCGGCCTCCATAATTGGTGCTTGGGTGATTATGGTGCTGAATAGATGTGCCGAATGTTATTATTGCATATGAATGTTTTGGAACTGTCTGATGTGAACGATGGCCCGTTATCCGAGACCAGTTCTATTGGCAACCCATGTGTTGCGAAGACGTCTCGTAGTTTTACGATGGTCAGCTCCGTCGTAGTTTTACTCATTTTTTGCACCACTGACTATTTTGAGTGTGGATTTACCACAATTGGAAGTTTTCCCCCATAAAGGGTCTGGTGAAATCGATATGAATACTGTGTCACGGTCCCATGGGTTTGCTTCGGCCATGGGGGCTTTTGGTTGTATCTCTTGGCAGGTACTACATCTCCTCATGGTTTGTTCTATGTCCATGTCAAGAGTGGGCCACAAAACATGCATCCCTGCTAAGCCTTTCATTCTTACCATTCCTGGATGATTCTGATGAAGGTCCGCTAAGATGGCTGCTTGCCATTTGGAGGGGATAATTGTTTGGAATCCCCATAGTAAACATCCTTCTTTGATCAACGATTCATGTCACCATTGAGAGTATGGTTTTAGTTCAGTTGCACTGGCTTCAGCCTCAGGCCGTCCATTCAAGGTGAGGAATAGGACTTTTGATAAGGTGGCCTCCTTTCACATTTCCCTGCTGATTACTTTGGCCGCAATTGGTAAGTGATTGATTTGTTCCTTTAATCCTGTCTCGGGCTGTGGTAAGTGAGATAGGCCATTGGCATGAGTGTTTTGGGCCAAAATTATTAGCAGTAAGTAGTCTGGCCTACCTCTGAATCCTGGTTGTGGCTAGTACTGGTGTTCCTTTCTTTGTGCCTACAATCAGACTGAGTGGTTTGTTGTTGGTTATCAGTGTAAATTTTCAACCATACAACAAGGTCGGGTCAGATACAGCAATGAGCTCTCTGAACCCTTCTCCATTAACAATGGCGTGAAGCAAGAGTGTGTTCTCGCACCAACCCTCTTTTCAATCTTCTTCAGCATGATGCTGAACCAAGCCATGAAAGACCTCAACAATGAAGACGCTGTTTACACCCGGTACCGCACGGATGGCAGTCTCTTCAATCTGAGGCGCCTGCAAGCTCACACCAAGACACAAGAGAAACTTGTCCGTGAACTACTCTTTGCAGACGATGCCACTTTAGTTGCCCATTCAGAGCCAGCTCTTCAGCGCTTGACGTCCTGTTTTGCGGAAACTGCCAAAATGTTTGGCCTGGAAGTCAGCCTGAAGAAACCGGAGGTCCTCCATCAGCCAGCTCCCCACCATGACTACCAGCCCCCCCACATCTCCATCGAGCACACAAAATTCAAAACGGTCAACCAGTTTACCTATCTCGGCTGCACCATTTCATCAGATGCAAGGATCGACAACGAGATAGACAACAGACTCTCCAAGGCAAATAGCGCCTTTGGAAGACTACACAAAAGAGTCTGGAAAAACAACCAACTGAAAAACCTCACAAAGATTAGCGTATACAGAGCCATGGTCATACCCACACTCCTGTTCGGCTCCGAATCATGGGTCCTCTAACCAGCATCACCTACGGCTCCTAGAATGCTTCCACCAGCGTTGTCTCCGCTCCATCCTCAAAATTCATTGGAGCGACTTCATCTCCAACATCGAAGTACTCGAGATGGCAGAGGCCGACAGCATCGAGTCCACGCTGCTGAAGATCCAACTGCGCTGGGTGGGTCACGTCTCCAGAATGGAAGACCATCGCCTTCCCAAGATCGTGTTATTTGGCGAGCTCTCCACTGGCCACCGTGACAGAGGTGCACCAAAGAAGAGGTACAAGGACTGTCTAAAGAAATCTCTCGGTGCCTGCCACATTGACCACCACCAGTGGGCTGATCTCGCCTCAAACCGTGCATCTTGGCGCCTCACAGTTCGGCGGGCAGCAACCTCCTTTGAAGAAGACCGCAGAGCCCACCTCACTGACAAAAGACAAAGGAGGAAAAACCCAACACCCAACCCCAACCAACCAATTTTCCCCTGCAACCGCTGCAACCGTGTCTGCCTGTCCAGCATCGGACTTGTCAGCCACAATCGAGCCTGCAGCTGACGTGGACTTTTACTCCCTCCATAAATCTTCGTCCGCGAAGCCAAGCCAAAGAAAGAAGAATCAGTGTAAATTTTCAACCATACAAGTATTGATGGAAATGTTTTACACCAAATATTTTCGCTAGCCCTTCTTTTCCCAGCTGCGCATAATTCCATTCACTGATCGAGAGGCATAAGCTACTGGTTGCTCTCCTTTATCTGTGATTTGTATTAATACTGTTCCCAGTCCTATTGGCAAAGCATCCACTGCCAAGGTACTTTCTTTACTTGGGTCATAGAGGATGAGGACGTTATCTTGGGATCTCATTGTCTCTCTTAACTTGTCTACTGCGTTACTGGTTTCTTCATTCCAGGATCATTTTCAGCATCTGGTTTAATGGCCCGCATAGGATGGATATGTTGGAGATGTGTTTTCAGTAATGGTTAATTCATCCCAGAAACTCTTGTGATTTTGTTCGACTCGTGGGGTAGCGTGCTTTGCGGACGGCTTCTGTCCCCTCAGGGTCCATTCTTACCTTTTCACTGTCGATGGAGAAACCTAGGTATGTCAGCGAGGGTACCATGAAAACGCACTCGTCCAGACGGAGACTTACGTTGGCTTGCTGTAGGTGTAGCAGCGCTTTCTTTAGGTTGGCAAGGTGCTCGGTGTCATTTTGGCCTGTAATTATAATGTCCTCGAGGAAACATCCCACCTTGTTTCCATGTACTAGTTTATCCATTACCGCTTGGAATATTGCTGGTGCTGCCAATATTCCATATGGCATGCGGTTGTATGTGTATAGACCCAGATGTGTGTTTATGGCCACATATTCCTTAGATGTGTTGTCCAGGCTTATTTGAAGGTAAGCTTGCAATAAATCCAGTTTTGCAAATTTTGTTTCCCCATTCAGGGCTTGAAACAGTTACTCGGCTCTGGGCATGGGGTGTTCCGGTATTTTTAGTGCTGGGTTGATGGTGATTTTGTAATCCCCACAGATTTGGATTTCATTGTTTCTCTTCAGGACCGTTACTATGGGGCTAGCCCAATCGCTGTATTGTATTTTCTTCAGTATCCCTTTGTTTTCCAGTCTCAGGAGCTCTGCCTCAATCTTTTCCTTCATGGCAAAGGTTACTGTCCTGGCCTTGCAGAACTTTAGATGTAATTTTGCTTGTACTCCTTTGATCATTCCCAGATCCTTTCCAAAAACTGATTGGCACTTGACAAGAGGTGATTTCATCTTTGGTTTGTCATTCTCTTCTGCCTGTAGGCTGATTATTGATCTGATTTTCATCCAGTCCAATTGGATGTGTGATAGCCAGTTTCTTCCCATCAGTGCTGGGCCTGGTGTGTCAAATATAAACAACAGGAGTTTCTTAGGCATTTGATCCCAGTGTGCCACCATCACGGTACATTTTTTGAACACCTTGACTTTCTCCCCAGTTCCTGTCCTTAAGGACATTTCTGTCTTCTTCACTGGAGTATGCGGTAGTAACTGCATTTTAAGGCTGATGGGCATTAGGGAGACTGCTGCCCCCGTGTCTAATTCTATCTGCAGAGCCTCGTTGTTAATCGTCATGTTGACCTGTATTTCTGGTGTTTTGTTTTTCATCCTTTTTCTTTCCCCTGTTGCTGGGACATTTAGATCTGATGTGTCCCTCTTGGTCACACAGATGGCGCTGTGGTTGCTTTCTCCCGCAGCAAAAACATTCTTGGCAGGAAACTTGACCCACCACCTTTGAAGTACCATGGCTGAGGTCAACTTTTCTTCTAGCCGCCTCGGATCCTAAGGGTGATTCTAAGGCTATGATGAGGGTTATATCCCCTTTTTTGAGCAATCACTCTCTCATAGATAAGCCCAGAATCAAACGATCTCTTATTGTTTGGTTAAGGAGATCTCCGAAATTACAGTGTTGTGATAAGGATTGTAGCTCAACTAAGAATTCATTCACTGATTCCCCTGGTTTTTGATTTCTGCCATAGAACGTCTGTTTTTCTACCACAACTGGTGGTCTGGGGCTCAGATGTGTCCCCAGGATTTCACATAGTTGAGTATATGTTCTGGTAGTTGGTAGATCTGGGGCTATCACTGTCTTTAATAAGTTGAAAGTCTTGCTCCCCATTACGCTTAGAAGTAGGGTGCATTTAAGATTGTGGGGAATGTCTGTGATATTATTACCATAACATTGGTGATCAATTCTCTGCGTAGTCAAACCAATTTTCTGCAATGAATGCTTCATATTGAGTGTAGCCATCCTGAGGCAGTCTGTCTTTGTTCTTTGAGGCTGAGCTGTTTGCTTGGATATTCATTTTTCCTCACCACCAATGCATTTATTGGTGTGTCCTTTCTGCCGGTGAGGTTTGAATTTATCCTTGTCGCCAGTCTGTTGTGTATTTGGGCTGACAAAGAGTTCCACACACCAGCTATTCTTTATTACTCCAAAAACTAAAACGGTTCCCCCAATATATTGTTTTATATTCCCCTGCCGACGTTAACATGATAACGTCAGTCACACGTGTGATGAATGACATCATACCCCCACAATGTTAACCTTTAACAGGTAGGGCCACAAAATGCATAGCAACTGTCTCGCTCCCAGTCAAGTCAAATTGGTCAAGTAATGATCAGATATCCAGTCCATTACAGAAGCAGATCAAATCTCATGAGAACGAAGATGTGGAGATGGTGCAAGCCTTTTCTTCCATGCTGGCAATTTGTGGTGTGGGCTCAGGGCCGGATTAACATAGTAGTGAAAGTACCATATGCTGCAGGCCCCGCATTTATGACAGGACTATGAATTATGAACTTAAACATTTTCATTTTCATCTTTGTGCAGTAGCTATGAGATACCACATTGATAATTTGTGTTAATAACCCCAATTAAAGGTGATAATTGGCTAAAATTACTTACCTTATATTTAAGGTGTGTTGTATCGCATACCAACTGCAGGCTGCACAATTGTTGGGAAATAAAATATGAAAGCTTAAAGGGGTGGTAGCAAAAATTACAATAACATTTCATCAAGGATGTAACAGGCCACTTGAAGGGGGGGGTGTCCTTGTCTTCGCCTCAGCCAACTGCCTCGCTCCTAGCCCCAGCCGTCCATTGCATGCTTTCTTCTCCCCCCCACCCCTCCACAATCTAGCTTCAGACACTGCAGCCGGGGTGCAGTCCTGCTGGTTCTCACTGGAGTGCTGCTCCGGCATCTGATCAGACCGCTAAGGGGCCACCACAGCAGCAAGAGGAGATGGTTTAATGGCCGTCTTTATTACCCATAATCCCACTGGGATTACTTAAAGGATTATGGGTAACAAAGACTGCCATTGCTCCCACATTGAGCGAGCTGCCGCCATAAGTAAGTTTTGTTCTAACAAAATGTCTAAGTAAGTTTCAATAGGGGAGGGGGAGGGTGGGGTGCAATTTCAATATAAGTGTAATGTAAGTGCTTCTCCCCTCACTGCATATGAGCAGCCGGCACTATTTAGGACCATGCATGCGCCAGCTGGCAAAATTTAGGGCCCCTTTAAAATTTATGCTACAGGCCCCTCAATACCTTAATCCAGCATTGCGTGGGCTGCCTTGCCTCATTGCAGCACTCAAAAACATAGGAAGTAGGAATGGTAAGGCTACATGGGCTCTTGAGGCTGCTATACCTTTTAAACAGATGATGAGTGATCTTCTGTCTCAATGTCTGCTTCATAAATTATCTCAGCTTTGTGGATAAAAAGCATAACCTTCAATATATTTCAGCCACTGAGCACTTGCATGTCAAAAGATTCACAACTGTCTGTGCGAAGAACTTCCTCTTTGCTTCAATTTGTAATGGTTAAACTCATTAAATGTTTGGTTCTCACATTGTTAGATAGATAACAGCACAAATCCAACAAATGGCGTCGGGCTAACTGGCCTGCAATTCTCTGTTTACTCTTTTCCTTGTTCCTTAAATAGTTGTGTTAAATTCCCAGTGCACTCTGACTGATCAAGAATTTGAGGTATTTGAGGACATCACAGACAATGTACCTGCTCTATCTGTAAACATGAGTTTTAGAACCCCTGGATGCAGGCCATCCGTCCCAGGGATCTGTAGAGGCAAAGGGATAGGCAACATTTGAGGTTAAGACCCTGCATAAGGACCCTGATGCAGGGTCTTGACCAAAATGCCAACGATCCCCTTTTCTCCACAGATGCTGCCTGCTGAGTTCCTCCAACAGATTTGATTTTTCCATCCAGACTACAGCATCTGCACTTTCTTGTGTCTTTAGTCCCATGGACCTGTTTGGCATCAATTTGTCCAGGACTTTCTCTTTTGAGATATTAAACTCATCAGTTCCTTTCAATATATCTGGAATAATATTTGTGTCCTGAACTATGAAGTAAAACAAAACATTTTTAAAAATCTCAGCATTTTTTTACTGAATGCCAATCACCATTTGTCCCAGCTTAGTTCTTGGTCGCTTAAAATCAAAACTTGTTTCCTTTTTGCATAAATGAAGGAACCCTTGCCAATTACTACCTGTTAATTTATTTATTAATTTATTTGCTATTTTGTATTAATATTTTGGTGTTTATTTTGATGATAATGATAAGAGTTTATTGTCACATGTACAAGTACAATAAAAATCCTGCTTGCTGCAGCTTCACAGGTATGTGAAATGAACGAACAAAGAAGATCATCTTCACATCTTGCAACATTATCTACTTCATTTTTTACTCAGATGCTATCCTTTAGTTGGCTACTTTTGGAAATGCTTAATCTGTGGAGTGTTTATTTTTCCTGAGAATTTTTAAATATTTATTTCAATGCATACAATTGTTCATCTGATGGAAGATTTTTAAAAAAACAGCGAATAGGAACAGAAGGAGGCCATTTAGCCCTTTGAGCCAGCCTCATGATTCAAAATGATGATAACTGATCATATGACTTCAATACCCTGAGTAATCTCATACTACTGAATGCAATTTACCAATTCACCTTAATCAGCTTACTCCTTATACCTTTCCAATTAGCTTGATTTATGTTTGAAAGCCCAGCTTTCGATACAAGGCCATTACAATCTGACAGCAGTCTCTATGGTTCAATTTGGCAGTAGCAGTATCAAATGTGTCTTGCATGACAAATGATAACATTTCTACTTACCCCGGATCTTCTGCCTTTTAGCGCTTTACATCCTTGGAAGATGTCAATCCAGAGTTTCGGCATGTATTTGCACAGTAGAATGTCCTGATTGTGCTTGACAATTGATGTTACAGTGCAGTTCAATCCCATCAGAACATAAAGCATGTGAACAGTATGATTGAATCTCTCAGCCTTTTTCCCATTTCTAACACAATAATCACTTAAACATTGCTTTCTTCACATTTACCTGAGTGCGTCAGAGTAGCTTATTGTCAATTCAAGTCTCAATTCTTTTACTTTACATCTCACATTGCATTCTCTCCATTCTTTGCTTGAAGCATTTCCTTTTGATAGATGATCTCCAATCTCTTATCGAGCTGCTATCTTTGTGCGTAAAAGCAGAACATGCTGGCAGCAGGCAGCGTCTGCAGAAAGAGAAACAGATGCAGCCTGACCTGCTGAATGTGATTGTGGTGGTACACCACCGGCCTACTGCAGGGGGCAACCTCTGAGCCTGCAGGAAGGTAAGGCCGGCTGTCAATCAGTTGGCCTGAAGGGATCAAGCCCCACCCGGTCGGGTGTCAATCACCCTCCGGGATATAAGCCTGCGCCGGCCCCCTGAAGCAACAGCCAGCCTGGCTCTGTGGAAGTCTTTGTGGACTAAAGCCCATTGTACCATCTTTACTTGATTCTGTCTAACAGCGCACCACACATGTTTTCAGCCTGTGCATCTTCATGTTTTTTTTGTTTTCATGTGCTGTCTTTGCAGGTTATTTTAGCCACTGAACATGTTGAATGTGAGTAAAACAGGAAAGTCTGCAGACACAATGCTGGAGTGAAAACACAGTGATGGAGAAACTCAGCAGGTCAAACAGCGCCCTTTACATCTTTATCTTTGCTTTATGAAGGACACTGTTTGACCTGCTGAGTTCATCCAGCATTGAGTTTTTACTTTTACATGTGCAGCTCAGAACAACCTTCACCTTGCATGATGTGACCTCCAGCTGGAAATACAAATGAATGCATCGGTTCATCTCAGATGAAACTATGTGGTCTATACAGATTCTTCAGGTCTCATTGCTGTTTATGATACACACACGCTCACTTAATTGACCTGCTTCTTGCACAAACATTGAATGCAATTTATAGTCATAGTTTATTGGCACGAGAGTAGTTTGCATCAACTTAAGGGAATGAAGTTTCAATGCCTGTTAATTACTTTAACAAAATGTAATCTTTGAAAGAGCCAATAGACTATGGAATGGCGATTCATACATTGTAAACATTCATTGCTGGACGTTAATTTGAAGTTAGATGCTCCAGTTACCAAAGTTTACTCAAGCCCAGGGACAATGAGGGAGGTGCTCAGCCCCTATGCCCATCCAAGTCCAGACTGGGTCGAATGGGAAATGCTACTGGACACCCTTGAATGTACAGACTTGATGAACTATACCTTACCTCATGAGCCATTTTCAAATTAGTTACTCTGCATTGCTGTGTTTTCAGTGCTATGCACTTTTGAGTACGTACAGCGAAGCTCTCTTTGACCTTTCAATGCTCAGTCATTATTTTTTAAATCAAGAAAATTTCAAGAGATTTCTTCAAGTTGGAAGAAAAAGGAGGGGTCTTAGACACTAATGCCAATTTTTGGAAAGAGCTCAAAGGTCGAGAGCAGGGGTGGCCATACTCGCTTAACATAAGGACCACAAACTTCAGATGTTTGAGAGCTGTAACAACCACACAATCACAAGCCACACCCACTAACACTGGTGACCAGAATACCCAAATGTAAAACCGCCTAAAATACCTGAATGTGGCTGTCAGGAGGCCACCTGAGAGTGGAGAACCCGTCCTCAAGGTCTACTTACACAACTCACCTTGGGGAGGTATATTCTCCACTTCCGGGTGCTCCCCCTAGGCACCTGAAAGCAGCAGCCAGAAAGCAGCTAGCAGCTTTCAGGTATCTAGCAGGGGGCGGGCTGATGACAATCAGCCGGCGACCCAAATCCCCACTGCCCGGTGACCCAACTCCCCGCTGCTTGACAGTCCCCTGGCGCGGGACATCAGGGCTGGGGCGGGGGGCCGGTGCAGGAGGTTGACCACCTTGGTACAGTTTTGTTGGGGAAAGTATTTTCCAATCCTTTTCTTGCAAATCATCCATTTGAAAAATGCTGATACACTGCAGATAGTGAAGAAGCCTGTTTCAAAAGGAGCAATTTTGCAAAAGATTTTTTTTCTAATCAAGTCTACACACCAAACGTTCCCCCTAGGCACCTGAAAGCAGTACAGCAAAGGGGCTAGCAGTTTTCAGGTACCTAGCAGCGGGCAGGCTGTTGACTGTCAGCTGGCAACCCGCTGACAGCCACCATCCGCGCAGCAGACACCTACCCTTTCCGCTGCCAACACCTACCCTCCCCACTGGTGGCAGCTACCCTCCCCGCGAGTTGCACGTTACATGTCAAAGAGCCGCATGTGGCTCGCAAGCTGTGTTTTGGCCACCCCTGGTTTTGAGATTACAATTTGGAGATATTCACATTTGTATTTCTGGTGAGAAGAGCTGATAGGCAAATACTAAGCATAAGCAACATATTTTATAAATATTGCAATTAGTAAAAAAAAACTGATATTTCCAAAATCATGAAATGTCACATTGCAGGCTCCTGCTCGTGCAACGTTATACATTTAAAGTGTGATATTTCAAGACTATTTGGAAATGGGTGGTTGCTGAGAGAGTGGAAGGAGGGAGGTTTTCCGTGAGGGAGAAAAGAGTTTTTAATTTAAGGGGATCTACCTGAAGCTACAAGATTCCATGGATTAGATCTCCTTGAGCCCTTACACGGAAACAGTTCTGTTCTTGCATAGATCGCACATGATCTGCACCTCCCATTGGGAAAATCACCAAAGCGATGTTCTAACATGTACTGCTTCCCTCTCTGTGAATTTTTCTGCATTTTCTGTATCTAATCTTCACGTGGAAATTTCTAGATGATAATAGATAGTGTTAAACTTGAGAGGGGGCACACTCATGTTACTGGTTACAAATCCAGCAACCAGAATTTTGGATTTTCATCTCGAGACTTTAGTTGAAATTTCAGTATGGCAGTTGAGGAATTGAAAATTTGGATGGAATAAATCTGGATTTAAAAGATAAAAAAAGCCTGATCACAGTAAATATCTTTTATGGGAAAAACTGAGCTATTCTTCTTCTGCCCAAATGTGACTGTAACCATCAATATGCCTGACTCTTAATTGCTACCGTTGTGCCAAGTTAATTGGGGATGGGCAATAAATGCTGGCAATAAAAAAGACTAAGCTTTCCCTTCTCTGAGCTAGAGGTACTGAGGACATTTTAGCTGGTTGGTTTTAGGTGTCAGAGACCTCTGGTTGAAGAGAAACTGCAGGAACTGCTGCTTTCCATGCAGCAGTCAGGTTAAGGAGTCTTTAATGGAGATTTTCACATCGAGAGAAATTTTGACAGTAAACAAAGAGAAATTGTCTTAGTTGGCAGATTGTTATTAACCAAAGGACGGGTTTTGTTTAAGGTAATTTGCCAATAATTAAATTGAGGAGGTAGTGGTAAGAGGAGATGAGATTTTTATATATATATAGATATATGTATATATATATATATGCGCATATTATTATGATCTGGGGTGTATTGCCAGAAAGCAAGATGAAAGGAGATGAAGTAGTAAATTTTAAATGGGAATTGCATCTATATTGGAGCAGAAGATATTTTGCAGGATTGTGGGGAAAGAGCCAGACTGGCTTGATTACTCAAATTATCTCCTGTGTTCTAAGATATATGATTCAATTGTTCATTCTGGCACAAACATTTCTCATTATGCCTAAAAGGAAACTAAGTGCAGTGTTGTGATGTGATTATGTTTTTCAACACAATTACTCCAACAAGATTAAATTCCAAGTCCAGTTCACTTATTATCCCTGGCAAAAGTTAATATTGTCAGTACTATGTTTATTTTTCTAGTACTTGGAATTTGTGTTCTCTTATTCAACTCACATTTTATGTTAAAGATGTAAAGGTTAATTGGTATAAGACATGGGACCCATTCATGGAGAGCTGTCTGGTTTCCGAATGTCATCCATTGTTTCCTATATATCTGAGATATGCAAGTTTTATTTTTGAAAAAAATTATTTATAAATGATAATAAATTATACAATCAAAATACAAGCCAATACATAATATTTTAATCCCATATAACCCCACCACCCCTAACCCTATCCCACCCGAACCACCCAACCCTCCTCTAAACTACCCCAAAAGGAGGGAGGGAGGGGTTTGATTAAAAGATATCATAAAAGATATCATTAAAAATAAAGAACAATAACAGATGATGGGTTTCTCTGGCTTGTTTACTTTTCATTGTTGACCACTGTCCTTTAAGCAACACATTTGAAATAAAAACAAAAATTTCAAGAAATGCTTAGCCAGTCAGGCAGCATCTTCTAAAATGGAGAGTTAACATTTCAAGTCTGAGGTCCTTCATCAGGAACAGATAATTTTCACTCTGGATGGGCAGTTGCTCTATTTCTCCATCTCACATCATGAAAATCTGAGGCTGTCCAAGTGACCGGTCTCTCCAAGTGACCTTCACTGTTAGTCACAATCAAAATGAAGCACTTTGCTTCCCAAAAGACCCTCCTGGCACAGGTCAATCCACCAAAAAGGCCTAGTCATTTACAGAGCATGCTTTGCTCTGAATTCCACAAAAATGGCTGACCACAAGAACTGCTTTAAAAAGTTGCTTTCTCTTCAGCCATCAGAATGGTTCTCCCTTGCAAAATTACAATTAGAATAGAGGCCCAACCAGTTTCCTTCCAACAATGCACTCTTTTCCCTGGCTGAATTCTTCATCACATTAAACTTTTTCTTCTTCTACTTATGATCTCCACAGACACTGACATGAGCCCAAGCTACACCAGTCTTCCCAATCTACACCTGTCTTCTTGTGGGATATGTGAGACAGTGATTGATTCAGTTGTATTTTGGGACACCCACATCTTTCTCTGGTCTCTCAACAGCTACATTGGTGCTGCTTCCTGTGTATGCACAGAACTCACACGTCATGACTTTTGCTGCCAGCTTCCACCTACCTCACCCTTGCATCATTCATTTTGGCTCTTCCATTCCCTTTCTGGATCTCAATGGAGAGGCTAGCCACAAACTCTTAATGATGTTCCCTCCCACCCTTCATTCCTGAAGGACTCTCTTCTGCTGTCCCAGTTTATCCTCCATTTCATTTGCTTCAACAATGAGAGCAGTCCACACATCTAGCTCAAACATGTCCTTTCATTCTGAAATCTGGCTTGATCTCAGCCATGGTTGACAACGCCTTAGTCATATCTCATCTATTTCTTAAACTTCTGCTCTCACCATGTCTCACCTGGATAGAAAAATGATAAGAACACCAGTCAATTCTGATAAATAGCCTTTATCTGATTTGTTTCTCTTTTGTTATGAACCACGTGTAACGAGCAGCAGTAGGCAATGAACCAGACAGTATTTAATTTTAAAACACTAATTTTATTTTTTGCTCTTAAACTATAGTCTTAACTGTTAAGCTATCCTTAACATTAAATCTATCCTCAGCTATGCACAAGTGTCTGGTGTGTGTGTGAGATATATGCAAACCATTACAGTCCAGGCAAAAATCTAGAAAGTTACTTCAGAGTTTAGTCTTTCAAATTCGGTGATGAAGCATAGGCCTTTGAAATTTGATGCCCAAAATTAATGATGAACTGATGGGAAGATTGGAATTGTCACTACTACAGACTCACAAATTCTTCTTGGGTGGCCTTTGAAGAAATGTCCATCCACACGAGCTGGATAACTCTCAACGCTCCTGGTCCTTTTGTAGGTGAGACTTGAACTAGACGGCCTCCATGAAGCTTCTAAGATCCTGCACCGGTCTCTCCTAGTGACCTTCACTGTTAGTCACAATCAAAATGAAGCACTTTGCTTCCCAAAAGACCCTCCTGGCACAGGTCAATCCACCAAAAAGGCCTAGTCATTTACAGAGCATGCTTTGCTCTGAATTTCACAAAAATGGCTGACCACAAGGACTGCTTCAAAAAGTTGCTTTCTCTTCAGCAGTCAGAATGGTTCTCCCTTGCAAAATTACAATGTCTTTGCAAATGTATCAAATTCTGGAACAGACTGTGACAAACCTTCCCTCAGTTCTTCCAATGTATCAAATTATTGCTGGGCTGTGACTTGTGTTAATTGTTAACTGTGACCATTCAGTTCCTCCTGTTTATACTATCTTATTTTACTAAACTGGTAGCTCATAATACTTTCCACATTTGCTGTCCAAGCTGCAAAGTGTTTCAAGCATTTTCTGCTTTAATTTCAGATTTCCAACTTCTGGTGTGTTTTGTGTTTCTCTGCATTGTAATTCATTTTATTTTATCTTGCACCAATTAAAAGAATTATTTTTGATGTTGTATCCTTTTGGAACTTAGCAGCTTCTTAACTATTGAACAAATTAAGAATTGACTGGATGCAGCCAAACCCCAAAGACATCTTATTGTATCTTACAGTATTGATATGGAGCACGTTGGTTATTGCTATTATTTCAGAAAAAAAATTAAAAAAAGAAAATAACAATAAATAAAACTGGGCTTTTCAAGGAAGACCTTACAAAAAATCTACCAATGTGCTATTTCATACAAATGACTCTACTATCTTGACAGTGTCAGCCTAGTTGCAGTTCCTATCTCATTCCACCATCATTATCAACAAGGTTAAAATCCTAATCACATCATCACCACAGTGGAGTACATTGGTTCAATTTTTGCCCAATTCTGAGAATTTTCCTTTGGTTAATTGATGCAGAAAGCTGTCTCCTCCAAAAGCAGGAAATGTGGAGCAGAGAAGCAAGCACAGGGAAGTCTGATGTTCAACTTTTGAATGTGATATTTCCAGTCATTGAAATTTGGCACATCCACCAGTTCACTTTCTCTGGATCACTGGATATCAATTATTTTTATTAAAGGCGTGATAAATGATTAAACAGAAAATTACTGAATATCAAGTCAGGCTTCATTGAACTTGGCATAGAATGAGTGGCTACTGATTTCTCAGCACCTTGTGTAACTCCCCATCCAACCATTGCTGTCTAACTGATGTATATCCCTGGCATTGCTGGAATACTCTTTATTGTATTCCCAAGCCCTGTTCATCTCAAGAGGTTATGCATTAGTCTTGTTCTTTTTTAGTTAACAATATGTCTAAAACCATTCACAGAGGTGTCTTTTAATAAACCTCATAGATTTTGGTGTGAGGTACCAAATTATTTTGCCATTTTTTGTTTGTTAAAGAAAATCTCCACACATTAGCTATCATACCTCATTCATTGTAAAAATTATTCTCATTGATAATTAACCCTTCTTCAATGTCATTTTTTTCTTATTTTGTTTCACCTTCCGTTTTCCCTTTCGCTGGAATCTTCTTCATTTCTTGGTCAGCAACCTTGATGCCTTCAGTTGTTTTCTCATTCTCATTTATATCTTCTCCTTGAATATAATTGAGATGTAAAGCATGAAAATTCTGTGTACACCATGGTTGCAGTAAAACCACAAAATGCTGGAGAAGCTCAGTAGGTCAAACAGTGTCCTTTATGTAGCAAAGGTAAAGATACAAAACTGATGTTTTGGGCTTAAGAAAATGTTGGCAGGTGTCTGAATGAGTTCTGATGGGGGGTGGGAGACGGGTGGAAAAGGCAGGAGATGACAGGTGGAGAAAGGAGGGAAGGGACAGTAGCACTGAGGGGGAGGGGAATGGCTGGGTGGGTGGAAGAACTTGAAAGACAGGAAAGGGGGAGGGAAAGAAAAGATGAGCAGTCAATGTTAACTCCATCTGGCGAGAGGGTGCCCAGATGGAAAATAAGGTGTCGTTCCTCCAATCTGCGGGTGGTCAGAGTGTGACAGTACACAAGGCCATGGACAGACATGAGAGTAAGGGAGTGTGACTCAGAATTGAAATGGTGTAATTGAGATGATTTTCAGGAAACAGCATGTGCTGTTCACATGGACTTCAAGTGACATTTTAAAATAGTATTTCTAAGGAGGTTGTCGAGCATCTGGGCAGCCTTCCATTTCCATGTGCTTTCAAAATTGTGTTAATGGGAATTAATGGGATCACTTTCCTGATCCTTCATCTTATCACTTTAAAATCTATGACATTTTCTTGCCCCAAAAGACAAAATAGATATACTTCAAATACAGTTAATCAAAGTCTGACCTCATCAACTGAAATACTAAGATGATCATGTAGTATACCCTCATGAGATTAAAGTGGGAGATTAATATTTATCTTCATGTTATTTATGTTTTGTCTGTCATAATGAAGGTGCAGACCATAATTTGCTTAGAATAAATATAGTATCTGGACCAGGTTTTTTTATGTTTAACTTATTTAGTGATTTTTCTCATATTTCACTACTCCTGTACTTAAAAGTCTAATTCACAACCATTTAAAAATCTCCAGACTAGAAATTCTGATAATCCACTGAAAAATGCATGTGCAACACAAATGGTGCTGGAATTCTGCATTATTTATTCTGGGTCAGTAATCCATCTGATGCAGTTATGCAGGAAGGTGCATGGGCATCCTTTCTGGTTTCTCTTGGCAGGAAAATAAAACGTGTCCAAGCACCACTTTGTTGACTAAATCTGACAGCTGGTCCAGATCGCACATGCAGAGCCAGGCCTTCCAGGATGAATGGAGGCTTGGTTTGGTGTAACTTAAAAGAGCTGCATGAGGTGATCCAGTCCGCAGAGTCCAGCACTGAGAACAGGCTTGAAATAGATCTCTTCAAAATTAATATTGCTGCCCTTTATCTATCTATCTATCAAGATGGACAGTACTGTAACAGGCCCACGAGCCAATGCAGCCCAATTTACACCCAATTGATCTACAACACCTGGTTCATTTTTTTGGAGGGTGGAAGGAAACCAGAGCCCCTGGAGAAAACTGATGAACACAAGGGGAGAACATACAAACTCCAGTCTCGATTGCTGGTTTTGTAACAGCATTGTACTAACCACTATGCCCACCGTGCCGCTCATCATCTTCACAGTTTTTTTTGCCACCACCTCGAATCTCCCCCTTTACCCTTGTTATTCCTCCATCTGCCACCCAGTTAATTTTCCCACCCAACCGCATCCCTTATTTCAGTCCTGCTTAACTCTCAGTCCCAATTCTGCATTCATTCACAGCTGCAGCACTGCCACCCCACCAGCCCCAATGGCACAAGCTTAGGATTTGCAGTGCAATAAAATTTGGTAATGACAGAGCCTCACAATAAGCATTCATAACCCCCTTGTTTTAACCCATCTCTTCAGGCAGAGAAAACATTTCCAGGTTATCTGGGATGAAAAGAACCCTTTGATTTCTGTGATCAATGTGATGCAACATGGAAAAGCAATCAAATATAATCTGGGAACCTCCTGCAATGCATAACTGGGATGGTTGATATCAACAATGCCTCAGAAGCACATTTCATTTCACAATCCATACCTCAGATGCATATTTGTTCATGATCGACATAGGCACTTACTAGCATCTGGGGCAGAATGTGTTTGCAAAATCAAAACAGTTCCAAACTATGCAAGTATGATTTTACAGAGATTAAGAAGATTATAATAGGGGACCGAACTTTACCACAGGGATAAAGCCAAAGTGATTCATCTGTGACTATGGCGTTGATGTGATGTGGATCTTGTCCTTATCAATGATGATGGTAGAAGTTGTTGATAGGTAGTGCAACTAGGCTGACACTGTTAAGGCAGTAGAGACCTTGGTATGAAATATTACCTTGGCAGACTTTTTGGAACACCTTCCTTGCAAACCCCAATTTTATTTATTGTTATTTATTCTTCTTTTCTTCAATAAAAACTTCTTGCTTGTGCTTTGATATATTCTGCAAATTATGATAAGAATTTGTCATTTTACAAATGCTGAATTAGAAAAAAAAATTGATGGAAGATGTCACATTTTTGCAGCTTCATTGTTCAAGAACACCAGAAATGCATGAACACTGTGAAATGAAAAGTGAAAATGAATAGCAGGCTGCATAAATTATTTACTATGGATAATCTGCCAGAGTAGAATCAATTAGGAAGACAACTTGATGCAGAATTTAAATAGAACACAATCGTGTCAGAGAAACAAAAGTAAAAGCAGAGATAATGGATCTATCTGAATATTCCTTGTAATCTAATTAAAAGATTTCGAATTATTTCTGAAGAAGGAAATAATCAAGCAGTTCAAGTTTATAAAACCTTCATCTGAACTAAAAAAGTAAAATTTCACAAAAGCTTCAGAAATGACTGTCTTGCCCTGATATCAGGTATGAGCTCCATAAAAACCTAACACAGATATGATATTCAGACTGTGGGGAGCTGAGTTATCTTGGCAAAAAAGTGAAATTGTTTTGGTTGGAGATGAAAATCTGCCAGGTTTCCTTCTCCTGGTTCCTCCGGTGATTACTCTTGGGGAAAACCAGCTTTAGTTATGTTGCTGTCCATTAGCCAAGAGGAAGGTCTGAGGGTCGCACATTAATAATAACCATTGGATCTCCAAGCTTTGTGATGATCAAATGTTACGGTAAATAAAATCCACAGCGGTCTTGCATTAAGCTCTCTTTGCTAGGTTGAGTAATCAGAACGAGACAAAGAGCGTTTAACCATCAAACATGGAGTGTCAAAATCCTACTTGAAGAACAAGCTCACAATTATTATTTTAAAGTCGTGGAGGAATCTTCTACAAGAATCAGAGGAAGACACCTCAATGCAAGATGCTTTTGCCACTGAGTTTTTCCTAACCCATGTATAAGGAGGTCAATCAGCGCATTGAGTCTTTGCTGGGGCACGGATGAATCCCATTTCCCCATCACCAATTCTCTCTTATATGCCCATCAACTTGGAAACTGGAATTAACTTACCATCTCACATGCCTTTGGACATCAAAAGGAATCCATGGAGTTACAGGGCAGCAGGGAATGAGCAAACTCCAAACAAAGAGCACTGAAGTCATGCTAATTCTAAGTGCCTGGAGTTGTGAGACAGTGGCACAATCTGCTGTGCCACTGTGCCATTCATAAAAGAGGATGTAAGATGAGCAAGAAAACCTCTCAGCAGATGTGTTTCTAACCAGTGAAATGTAATTTTGTAGCTTTGTCATCAGCACTTTCACAATGATAATCATAACGTCCAAATTAAAAGGGGAAGAGATGTGATAACCAAGACAGACTTGGGAATTCAGGGGAATCATGTCATTGATTCAATGTCCATGAATGAATGAGTGCAAGACAAAAAAAAAATGGCTTCTTACCCAGAACTCATTGTGTTTTAATTGCTGAGTTGAAGGTGTCCTTTTATACTAAATGATGCTCTGTCATTAAGAAGCCTGACAGCCATTCATTTTTCCAAGAATGACCTGACATCACTTTCCTTTTGACAGGAGTTGTTCCATGCATATTCACTAAAGTTTAAATAAAGCCCTTGCACATGTTTAATCTTTGGTTGAAATCTGTTTGTTTTGTTCTTGTGCCAATCCAAATTAAGCAGTCTACTGACAGTCCCTTGACAGTCGATTAATATTTATTTACAGCTGGGAAAGTAGAGATGGCATTTCCTTGTTTGATATGTTCTTGTAGTAATATTCAAAAGGACATTCACAAGAATGTAGGTTAAGAACTGCTTACAAGTCTCTTTAAAGTGTAGAGTGCAAGAATCAAGCAAAAATATTGAATCAATGGGAACTTCACATCACAGAAAGCCAATGGGACTTATTTGGCAACTTTGCAACCTTGTGATCAATTTTGTATTGAAGTTTTATGAGGAAAGCTGAAGAATCCTTTGAGTGGGTAATGCTCTTTTCCCAGACCGATGATGACTGAAATGTCAATGAATAATAATTATAGTCCAAATAATTATTTGGTACAGGAAGATAGATTTCAAAACATCAATAGTGGGTTTATTACATTTGAATTATGGCAATTTGAAATGAATCTCATTTATTTAATTAGTCTTGACTCTTCATGAAAAGTTGACCCATTTGGAGATTCAGCAGTCTCTGTCCCAACTCTTCCCTGTGGCAAACTATTTCAACTTCTGACGATTCTGCATTTGTCTCTCTTCTCACTTTCTCCCTGACCATTGTTAAATTGAAATGTCATTATTAAAGCTTCCACAATCTGAACAAATAGTTCTGTCTGCTTTACTTTTATCAAGATGATCTTTTTTTAAAAAAAAAACACCTATTAGATTACTCCTGAGCTGTCTTTTCTATTGTCATAACAGCATAAGTATTGTAAGTGTCTTTTCATTTCAAATTTTTTTGTACCCCTAACTTCATTGTATCATTTATAAAGGTTTATCTTCTCTTCCAAAATTTCACACTGTAGGATTCTGATTCTGATCCAGCTGAGGATTTATTAGGTTCTCACATATTTTGCATGTCATGCTTTGATTTTTAAAATCAAAAATCACTTTAGCTGTTTTTGCAAGAAAACCAAAGAAAGCATTGCCATTTACAGTGTATGGAAACTTTCACAACAATGGACTATTTCAAAGCCAAACTTTTTGAAGTAGCCATTCTGGTGAAAACTGTAAATTTGAGACTTATTACCTGATTTGTTCTTTCCCTTGCTTTAATGGGTTTCCAAAGAGCATTTGGGTTTAATTCTTGAGAAAATATTTCATTTAACACTTTGTTATTCACCTTCCCTCTACCTGGTGTTCACCATTCATATTTTATCTTTTTGAGCCATTTTTTTGGTCCTTAATCTGATCTATCTAAAGAAAGGTCACAAAAAGTCAAGTTGTGGGGGAAGGTTCGTCCAGGATATTTGTTTTGCAAATGTTGCTCCTGCTTCCTGTCTTTCCCTTGGAACTATTGAGTGATGATCCTGGTTACTGTACCTCTGAACGGGCCAATAATTCACATAGTGATTTGGATCTTGGTTCTTTGGCCACTGGGAAAAATGTAGCTATGGACGTCCCTGCAGATGAGTTTCCTTCTGACAGATAACTAGAATAGTTCTGTCACAGTGGGATGTGTTTGCTTTCTTTGAGATAGCCATAATCATGACACGTATGAGGTCCTTTGGCATGCCCTGCACTTCCCAGATGTGGACAAGGAGATGGCAAACTACTGAGGGACGTTCTTCTCTGCCAAAATTTGGAAGATCAGCAGAGATGCCATCTGAGCCAGAGTTCCTTTACTCTTGCCTATGGGCCGGTAAAGTCCCCAAGAAATTAAGCTGACTGCAAAGATGCATCTCCAAGTTGTCTGCTTCATAATAGCAAACAACTGATAGGTCCACAAGAAGACCAATGTCAAAGTCACCATCAGCCAAAGCACTAATTTTCTTGAATCTTCATCCCCTCACCTCTTGCATTTTTTTCACCAACAATAAAACTAAGCTTTCTGACTAAAGGAAACTGCTTAACTCATAATTAATCCTTTCCAGGAATAAGAACAAACCAAACTGTTGTGTATGGATGCTGTTTGCATTTGCATCATGCAATGGCTGAGCTCCAAGAAAATATTGACCCTTTCACTGCAGTATATGAGAGGATGGACCTTACACTCAACCTTCACAAACCATAGGCCCTCTGCTATTCTGCCTTGACTGCCTAATACTGTCTTCCAACAACCAAACATGGACCATGTTGATCATGATATTTGTGCTTACCTTCAGTGCATGACCATAGCTTTTGGTCATATATGGAAAAGAATAGCTGAAGTTCAAGACCTCTAACTTGGCATGAGATCCATTGCAGTTGTGATCCCTGCCCTCCAAGTGCTTCTGAGACTTGGACTAGCTGCACTTGAGAGTTAGGAAAATCACTGTCAGTGTCTTCTCCTTGGTTAACATCCCCAGTGGGACCCTGGTTACACTCAGTCATCTCCATTGAGCAGGCCATATTTTTTGTATCAAATCAAATGCTCCATTTTGAGCTTTGTCATTTCAGAATATCCTCAACTCCACTTTAATAATGCAACATACCCAATATGGGTATACACTTGGGAATACCTGGCCCATGATTGCTCAAATCGTAGAAGGAGCATTCAGAATAATGTTGACAAGCACAAGAAACAAAAGAACAGCAGAAAAAAGTGAGAAGGGTGCATCACCTGACAAGCCACCTACTGACTGTCCTATCTCGAAAGGAGGCTTGCATATTGATTTCATCAGTTTATTTCAGAAATTGTAGACCTGATCGAAAGAAAAGCCTTGCATGTATCCATGCAGATAGAAGGTTCTGTGAACAAGATCGAGACTTCCAGATGGTATATTGCCTCCCAGGTGCCAGGGTCAGGGACATCTCAGATTGATTCCACAGAATTCTCAAGTGGGAGGGTGAGTAACCAGATGTCATGGTCCACGTTGATACCAATGACATAAATAGGAAAATGAATGAGGTCCTGAAAAGGGAATAGAGGGACTTAGGAAGGAAATTAAAAAGCAGGACCTCAAGGGTGGTAATCTCTCGATTGGTGCCTGTACCACGTGGCAGTGAGGGTAGGAATAGGAATGTATGGCAGATGAATGTGTAGCTGAAGAACGAGTGCAGGGGGCAGCCATTCAAATTCATCAATCATTAGAATCTCTTCTAGGCAAGATATGACCTGTACATAAAAAATAGGTTGCCTCTGAATGGGAGGGGGACTAGTATCCTGGGGAGCAGGTTGGGGAGTTTTTGGGGAGGATATGAACTCGTTTGGCAGAGGGATGGGAACCAGAATGAAAGGCAGTGAATGGCAGAAGATGCAAAAGTCGATTGGGCAAAATTGCAAGTTTAACATTAAAGTTTTAACTTGGGGTACAAAATTGACAAGGGTGATGAATTGAGCACTGAGGGTCTTGTATTTAAATACCTGTGGTATAATAAATAAGATTGATGATCTAATGGCGTCAGTGGGAGTTGGCAGATATGACTGTGGCCATTATTAAGTTGTCGCTGAAAGAAAACCAAAGCTGGGAACTAAATATCCCCAGATACTCAGTGTATTGAAAGGACAAGAAGGTAGACAGAGAGGGTTCGGTGGTTCTGCTGATTTAAATTTAGAAATTGTAGAATGTCTGCAGATAGAATTAAGAATCTGTAAAGGTAAAAGAAGACCCTGACAGGAGTTGTATACAGGCCTCCAAACAGTCACCAGGATGTGATGTTCAATCTAGAGAGGGAGACAGAGAAGGCACGCAAAAAGGGCAGTGTTACAATAGTTATTGAGGGATTTCAATATGCAGGTTGACTGGGTAAACCAGGTTGGTGCGAGATCCCAGAGAGGGAATTTAATAAATGCCTGCAGGATGGCTTTTTCGACAGTTTGTGCCTGAGCTGACCAGGGAAATGGCAATTCTGGATTGGGTAATATGAGCTGAAGGTAAGGGAACGTTTAGAAGGCAATGGTCATAATATGATCGAATTCACCCTGCAGTTTGAGAGGAAGAAACAAAAATCAGAAATGTCAGTACACCAAGGGGTCTACAGAATTATGAGAGAGGAACTGGCCAAAGTTGATTGGAAAGGCACACAAGCAGGGAAGATAGCAGAGCCACAACGGCTGGAGTTTCTGCGAGAAATAAGGAATGCGCAAGACACGTAGTGTATGTTCCAAAAAATAAATATTTTAATGGAAAAATTACAGAACTGTTGCTGACAAGAGAAATAAAAACTAAATT
Source organism: Narcine bancroftii (assembly GCF_036971445.1). Taxonomy (NCBI): domain Eukaryota; kingdom Metazoa; phylum Chordata; class Chondrichthyes; order Torpediniformes; family Narcinidae; genus Narcine; species Narcine bancroftii. The sequence goes on along the minus strand of NC_091474.1, from coordinate 132,167,767 downwards.
GAAAGCAAAAGAAAGGCATACAAGGAAGTCAAAATTAGTGGAATGGTCGGGGCTAGGAAACTTTTAAAAGCTTACAGAAGCCAACTAAGAAAAGCATAATGAAGGAAAAGATTAAATTTGAGGGAAAGCCAGCAAATAATAGCTAACAAGTACACCAAAAGCTATTTTTACATGCATTAGTAATTATTTTAAAAGTGAGAGGAGATACAAAATTGTTAGAAATTGTACTGGAAGAACAAGGAGATGGTGGAGGAACAGAATGAGGAGCTTCCATCAGTTTTCACTGTGGAAGACATTAGCAATAAAACTGAATTTCAGGCCTGTCAGGGAAGAGAGGTGAGTACAGTCTTGATCATCAGAAAGAAGATGATTGAGATGCTGAAAGGTTCAAGCAAAGATAAGTCTCCCAGACCAGATGGAATGCACCCTCAGTTTCTGAGATTGTGGAGACATTAGTCATGATCTTCTGAGAATCAATAGATTCTGACATGGTTCCAGAGGTATAGAAAATTGTAAAGGTCACTCCACTATTTAAAAAGAGAGGGAGGCAGCAGACCTGTTTACCCAACATCGGTGGTTGGCAAGTTGTTGGAGCTGATTGTCAAGGACAGTGTTACAGAATGCCTGGAGGTGCATGACAAAATTGGCCAAATTCAGCATGGTTTCCTCAAGCGAAGATCTTGCCTGACAAACCTACTACAGTTTTTTTTGGGGGATTCCACAAAGGATATGCAGTGGATGTTGTATATTTCCACTTTCAAAAAGCTTTTGACAAGGTGCCACACATGAGGCTGCTTAACAAGTTGAGAGCCCATGTAATTACAGGAAAGGCCCAAGCATGGGGAGAACATTGGCTGATCAACAGGAAACAGAGTGGGAATAAAAGGATCCTTTTCTTATTGTCTATGGTTACCAGCAATGTTCCAACAGTGTATGTTAATGATTTGAAATGCAGAATTTGAATTAAATTGCTTTGTGGTTAAATTTGTAGATGATACAAAGATAGGTGTAGGGGCAGATAATGATGAGGAAACAGAGAGGCCGTAGAGAGACCTAGAAAGATCAGGAGAATGGTCAAAGAAGTGGCAAATGAAACACAATGTTGGAAATTATGTGGTCATGAACTGTGGTAGAAGGAATAAAAGGGCAGACTTTTATCTGGATGGAGAGAAAATTCAAACTTCGGAAGTGCAAAAGGACTTGGGAGTCCTCGTGCAGATAACTCTGAAGGTGAACCTGCAGGTTGAGGTGGTGTGAAAAAAGCAAATACAACATTGGCACTCATATCTAGAGGAATAGGATACAAGAGCAGGGATATAATGTTGAGTCTTTATAATGGACTGGTGAGACCTCATTTGGAGTACAGGGTACAGTTTTGGGCTTCTTATTTAAGAAAGGATGTGTTGGCATTGGAGAGGGTTCAGAGAAGATTCACAAGAAAGATTCCTGGAATTAACGTACGAGGAACTTTTGATAGCTCTTGGACTCTTCTCCTTGGTGTTCAGAATAGTAAATGTTGAAAGGCCTGAACAGAGTAGATGTGGCAAATTTGCTTTCCATGGTAGGGGAGTCAGGATTGAAGGGTGCACATTTAAAACAGATATATGGTGGAATTACTTTAACGAGAGAGTGGTGAACCTCTAATTTTCTACTATTGGCAACTGTGGAGGCCAGGTCGTAGAGTGTAGCTAAGGCAGAGGTTGATAGGTATCTGAATGGTCAGGGTTTCAAACGCTGTGGGGAGAAGGCAGGGGAGTGGGGTTGAGTGGGAGAATGGATCAGCTCACGATGGAATAGCTGAGTAGACTCAATGGGCTGAATGGCTTCATTATCTTGTAGTCTAATAATAATATTAATCTTTATTTATTTAGTTTATAATTTAGTTTCAATTTTGTTTCCTCTTCTTTCACTTTGAACCAATATGATATTCTGTATTACATTGCATGTTTATTACATCGATGATTTGGAAAACTCATCTGTGATTTTAATTTTAACTTTTTACATCTAAATTTAGACATGCAGCAAGGTAACAGGCCCTTCTACCCTCAAGCCAGTGTTACCCAATTACACCCAATTTTAGTTGTAATTTTATGCAAATGTTGAAGGACGATTGATTCAAGTCTTCAAGACAGGAAGGCTGACAGAGAGAAATTATTTCTGCTATCTGTGGAATCGAGGACAAGAAGCTATGGTCATGAAATTAAGAGTCTGGTATTTTAGGAAATGTTTTTATGTGCATTGAGCGACAGAAGTTTGGGATAAATTGTGATTTCAAATCAGAGACGAGAAGATTGTTGTTAGCTGGGGATATTCAGAAACATGTGGCAAAAGAAAGTGAAAAAGATGATATTATTTATCAGATGCTAACTCATTATTTGGCAAAAAATGATCAAGAAATTCGATGGCCGACTTTGATTTATATTTGCCTATGTTCTTATGTAACAGCATTGATACCTCTAATAACAACATATTAACAGGTACAATTATTTGACTAAAAATTGCTAATCTTAAAATTGTTAAAAGGATTTTCTGGAATCTCATTGTTTTTAATCAATTTTTTTCCTTTTGGAAATGTAGCCCATTTGTAAAGATGTAAGCATATATTGTTTAGATTAACATATAATGGATAAAAAATTCATTATAAACTGACCTGAAAATCACCGATTTGAACTGCTAACTACAGATACTACTTGACCTGTTGAGCATTTCCAACATTTTTTCTTCTTTTTTCAGATTTTCTGCTTTCTATATTATTTTACTTTATAATGTGGCAACACTTGCATTAATTTAGAACATAGAACAATGCAGCCCTTGATGTTGTGCCAACCCATATATTCATTACCAAACCTAAACCTTCACCATTCTACAACACTCTATATTTCTTCCATCCATGTATCTGTCGAAGAGTCTCTTAAATGCCCCTAATGTTTCAACCTCCACCACCATCCCCGGCAAGACATTCCAGGCACCCACAACTGGATGTAAAAAAAAATATTCCTGATGCCTCCCCTAAACTTTCCTCCCTTCTTTTTATACATATATCCTCTACTGTTTGCTGAATCTGCCCTGGGAAACAGGTGCAGGCTGTCCACCCTATCAATGCCTCTCATAATCTTGTAGACCTCATTCTTCTACGCTCCAAAGTGTAAAGTCCCAACTCTGCTAACCTTGCCTCATAAGACTTGTTTCCCAATCCAGACAGCATCCTAATAAATCTCCTTAGCACCCTCTCCATTGCTTCCACATCCTTCCAGAACTGAACACAATACTCTCTAAGTGTGGTCTTTCCAAAGATTTATAGACCTCTCTTCTCCTGAATTTATTCCCCCTATTAATGAATCTCAGTATCCCATAGGCCTTCTTAACTATCCTATCAAGCTGTGCAGCGACCTTGAGGGATACATAGATTTGGACCCCAAGGTCACTCTGTTTATCCACATTCTTAAGCAACCAACCATTAACCCCGTACTCAGCCTTCTGGTTGGTTGGTCCATCCAAAATGCATCACCTCACACTTATCCAGATTGAAATCCATCTGCCATTTTTCAGGCCAACTCTGCATCCTGTCTATATTTCCTTGTAACCCTTGACAGGACTCAGCTCCATCCACAACTCCTCTAGCCTTTGAGTCATCTCAAAACTTATTGACACATCCTTCTGCCCCTAATCCAGATCATTTATAAAAATCACAAAGAACAGGGGTCTCAGAACAGATCCTTGCAGCACTTCACATGTAACTGACCTCCAGGCTGCAATGCGCGTCGAAAGAACCAAAGACTTGTTGATCCAAACCAAGGCTTTTATTAACTAAAAAACTGGAGCATATCACAAGTCGGTCGACCAGTCCAGAATGACCTGGTCTGGCTAGGAGCAATCCTTTAAGACCTGCCAGTAGGTGTGGCTACACTCTCAACCAATCACAGTCATCCTACACTCTTTGGCTTGGCTTCGCGGACGAAGATTTATGGAGGGGGTAAAAAGTCCACGTCAGCTGCAGGCTTGTTTGTGGCTGACAAGTCCGATGCGGGACAGGCAGACACGATTGCAGCGGTTGCAAGGGAAAATTGGTTGGTTGGGGTTGGGTGTTGGGTTTTTCCTCCTTTGCCTTTTGTCAGTGAGGTGGGCTCTGCGGTCTTCTTCAAAGGAGGTTGCTGCCCGCCAAACTGTGAGGCGCCAAGATGCACGGTTTGAGGCGTTATCAGCCCACTGGCGGTGGTCAATGTGGCAGGCACCAAGAGATTTCTTTAGGCAGTCCTTGTACCTTTTCTTTGGTGCACCTCTGTCACGGTGGCCAGTGGAGAGCTCGCCATATAACAGGATCTTGGGAAGGCGATGGTCCTCCATTCTGGAGACGTGACCCATCCAGCGCAGCTGGATCTTCAGCAGCGTGGACTCGATGCTGTCGACCTCTGCCATCTCGAGTACTTCGACGTTAGGGGTGTAAGCGCTCCAATGGATGTTGAGGATGGAGCGGAGACAACGCTGGTGGAAGCGTTCTAGGAGCCGTAGGTGGTGCCGGTAGAGGACCCATGATTCGGAGCCGAACAGGAGTGTGGGTATGACAACGGCTCTGTATACGCTTATCTTTGTGAGGTTTTTCAGTTGGTTGTTTTTCCAGACTCTTTTGTGTAGTCTTCCAAAGGCGCTATTTGCCTTGGCGAGTCTGTTGTCTATCTCATTGTCGATCCTTGCATCTGATGAAATGGTGCAGCCGAGATAGGTAAACTGGTTGACCGTTTTGAGTTTTGTGTGCCCGATGGAGATGTGGGGGGGCTGGTAGTCATGGTGGGGAGCTGGCTGATGGAGGACCTCAGTTTTCTTCAGGCTGACTTCCAGGCCAAACATTTTGGCAGTTTCCGCAAAGCAGGACGTAGGACATCCTACACTACCATCTGTACAAATGTACATATACACATTGGTGATAGAATCTGTACTATCACACAGGCAGAACACTTTCCTTCCACTACTATTCTCTGCTTTCTTTCTACAAGCCAAATTTTTATCCACACAGCCAAGGTTCCACTGATCCCATGCCTCATGATTTTCTGGATGAGTCTCTTGTGGGGGACATTGTCAAATGCTTTGCTAAAATCTATGTAGACCACATCTACCACCCTACCCTCATCAATTTCTTTTGTTACCTCCTCAAAAAATTCAATTAGACTCATGAGGCCGACCTTCCCTTCTTAAAGCCATGCTGTCTTCCCTTGAGTAAACAGAACTTCTCCAAATGCTCATAGATCCTATCCTTAAGAATCTTGTCCATTAGTTTGCACACAGCTAACGTAAGGGTCATTGGTGCATAATTCCCAGGATTTTCCCTATTACCTTTTTTAAACAAGGGGACTACATTTGCCATTCTCCAATCCTCCGACACCTCCCCTGTGGCCAAAGAGAAGTCAAAGATCATAGCTACTGCCCCAGCTATCTCTTACCTCACTTCACACAGCAACCTGTGGTATACCACATCCGGCCCCAGGGACTTATCAATCTTGATGTTTTAAGAAGATCCAACACTTCCTCTTCCTTAATCTCCACATTTTCCAGCACACAGGCCTGTTCAATGTCGACCTTACTGTGATCAAGGTCCTTTTCTCTTGTGAACACTGAAGCTAAGTATTCATGTAGGACCTTCCCAACCTCCTCTGCCTCTATGCCTCCTTTATCCTTTAGTGGCTCCACCTTCATTCTCATTATCCTTCTGTTCTTCATATACGCATAGAATGCCTTGGGGTTCTTCTTCATACTACATGCCAAGGCCTTCTCATCCCTCATTCCAGCTCTCCTGTCCATTCCTAAGCTCCTTCCTGGCTATCATGCTTCTCATGAGCCCTGCCTGTTTCCTGCTTCCTATATCTAATGTATGCTTCCTTCTTCCTCTTGACTTGTTTCATCAGCCACAGTTCCCTTTTCCCACCGTATTTTTCTTGTTCCAGTGGGACAAACCGATCTTGAACCCTGCACAAGTGGTCCCTAAACTTGCTCCACATTACTTCTGTGCTTTCACCCTTAAACATCTGTTTCCAATTTACCATGTGTTACAGGTGAGCAAAGGAAAGTTTAAAGAGGATATATGTGGGACAATCTTTAAACATCAAGAGTGGTACTCTCCTGGAACAGGAGCAGTGGTGGAAGCAGATAAAATAATATTGTTTATGAGGCTTCTAAAGAGACACATGAATATGCAGGAAATAGAGGGATACGTATCATGTGTACGCAGCATAGTTTGAATATGAATTGGGCATCATGTGTGGGATAGATATTTGTGCCAAAAGACCTCTGACTGTGCCACAATGTTCTCTGTTCTAAAATACTATGAGTGGAATAAGTACCATGAAATTTCAGTCAAGAGACAACTTTATGAAGGAAGGACAAATCATTCTTGTGGAAGAAATTTTCCTGATAGAGTTGAGGTCTATTCCAGCATATAAATAGGTCCTTTCGGCTAACTAACTAAACCAACAGCACCTAATAGCCTGAATATACATGGGATTGCCTGACCTCGGAAGCTAAGCAGACACAGGACTGGTCAGTACTTGGAGGAGAGACCACCTTGGAACACCAGGTGCTGTAAGTTTCTGTGAGGGGCGCTAGACAATGCGATGACTCTCTCTCTGTCTTACGGTAGACAGAAGTTAAATAATTTTATTCTAAATATAGTATTACGTTACAATAATGGAACCTTTAACTTTGCCTTTACTTGTCCATGCCAATCAAGTTGTTTATGAGGCTTGTCCCAATTTCCTCCTCTTTGCCCATATCCTTTCACCTTTCCTATAAATGTAACTGTCTAAATTACTTCTAAACATCTGCCTCAACCACTTCATCTGGTATATCATTTAATTGACTCACCACCCTCATTTCTTTTAAATCTTGACTGGCATTTTCTATCTGATGTTGTCAAGCCTGATGAGTTCCTCCAGCAAACCTTGGTTTGAACATGCTCACCCCTTATTCCTCAATTCCACCCATATAACCTCACTGGATGACCCCCATGAATATCCTCTCTAAGGACTGCTGTGCTGTCTCCATAAACAAAATTGCAACTTTCCCTGCTCTCTTACTTCCACCCCTGACAAGCTCTAACACTTATACACAGCTGCATTGAATTGATGGTCTTGTCCATTTCCCAGCTGTAATATCCCAGTCCCATTTGCCTATTCTTGACCGAAATTCATCTACCTTACTTAAAGTTCAAGGATCAGATTTATTGTCAGAGTTCCTTCATGACATCATATGGAACCCTGAGATTCTTTTTCCTGTAGGCATTGCAGAATGTCCATTTAATAGCTGTGCAAAACATACTGTACTCAAGAAGATAGGTGTGCATGTAAACAAATAATGAAATGTAAACAAACTGACTGTCCAATAAAGAGAGAATAAAATCAATGGAGAGCAAAAGTAAGAGTCCTTAAATGAGGTCCTATTTGAGTTTGTTGTTGAGGAGTCTGATGGTAGAGGGGTAGCAGCTGTTCCTGATCCTGGTGGTGTGAGTCTTGAGGCACCTCTCCCTCTTTCTTAATGGTAGCAATGAGAACAGAGCATCTGCTGGGTAGTGTAGATCCTTGATGATTGCTGCTGCTCTCCAACAGCAAAGTTCCTTGTAGATGTTCTCAATGGTGGGGAGGACTTTGTCTACGACATTCTGGACTTTGTACATTACCTTTTTGCCAGGCTTTCTTCCAGGGGGTACTGGTGACCCCATATCATACTGTGATGCAGCTGATCAACACACTTTCCACCACACATTTGCAGAAATTTGCCAGGGTTTTCGATGTCATACCAGACCTCCGCAAATTCCTGAGGAAGTAGAGGCACTCACGCTCTTTCTTCATGATGCTATTAGTGTGTTCTGTCCAGGAAGATTTTCCAAGATAGTGATTTCCAAGAACTTAAATTTGCTCACCCTCTCTACCTCTGATTTCCCAATGATCACTGGATTGTACACCTCTGGTTTTTCCTCTCTGAAGTCAATAATCAGCTTTTGGTTTTGGTGACATTGAGTGCGAGGTTGTTGTTGGTGCACCATTCACCAACATTGCCCCTTTTGATACAAGCCACTTCCATTGTATTGTCAGTGAAATTGTAAATGGTGTTATTGTCATGCTGAGCCACACAGCCATAGGTGTATAGTAAGTAGAGAAGGGGGCTAAGAGTGTAGCCCGGTGAGATCGTGGAGGAGATATTTTTACCAATCCTCACTAATCTGGAGGTCAGGAAATCCAGGATCCAGTTACACAATGGAGTGAGTATTGAGGTGCAGTATTAGTGTTTGTTGATCAATTTTGAGGGGATGATGGTGTTGAATCCTGAACTATAGTCAAAGAGCATCCTGAGGTATGCATCTTTGCTATCCAGGTGTTCCAGGGCTTTGTATAGAGCCAATGAGGTGGCATCTGCTATGGACCTGTTGCAGGAGGCAGGTGCAATGGATACATGTTATTGCTCAGACAGGAGCTGATATGCTTCAACACCAGCCTTTCAAAACACTTCACCACTATTGATGTGATTTAGGCAGGTTACCACACTCTCCTTAGGCACCAGTATGATTGAGCCCTGTTTAAATCAGGTAGGTATCACACCCTGCCAGAGTGAGATGTTGAAGATATCTGTGAATACGTTGGTCAGCACAGGTTTTTAATACTTGGCCAAGTACTCTGCAAGGACAGGATGCTTTCCTTGGATTTACTCTCCTGAACACAACCCACAGGTCATCCTTGGATACGGACAGGAGAGGAGAATGGGATATGGGGGTGTCCAGTCTTGGTTCTTCCCTTTTTCCTGCAGGCGTCGAGGCATTGATTTCATCTGGGAGTAAAGCTGTACTGTCTCCTACTGCACAGGATTTAGTTTGGTCACAGATTATGTCGCTTAAGCCCTGACACAGCTGTCATCGTTTCCATTTTGATCAGTAAACTCTAATTTGCTTGGGAGATGGCTTTCTGTATGTTATACATGCTCCTCCTGAAGTGATCTGGATCTCTGGGCTTAAATGCCTGTGATCTGGCTCTCAGGAGGTTCTGAATTTCATCTAGGGTTTCTGGTTGGGGAAAACCCTGAATGATTTGGTGGGTACACACTCGTCCACAGCTGCCAGCATTCTTTATTCAGTTTCTTTTAATTGAAATTGAAATTCCACATTAAAAAAATACGGAGTACGTAAGAATTCATCTTAAAAAATAGAGAACAGAGTACACTACACTCAAATCATAATATTACATCCGCAGTCCTCTGCATTCTTAATCAAACAAAACATATAATTATACTTTATTATATAAAAATGAATCTAATCCCACTATCAAAGCTGAAGCTGTTTGGCAAAGAGAGAGAAAAAAAAATCCCTGTCTCAGTAATAAATGACCTTATTAGTCAATCCTCTGCATTAATACCAAATCAGAGATTTTGAAAGTAATTCAAAAAGGTTCCACACAATGCTTGAAAATTTAAATTCAAATCGGAAATTGAGCATTGAATCTTCTCTAAATTTAAACATTGCATAACATCACGTAATCATTGAACATGGTTAGGCAGAGAAACATCCTTCCATCGGAGCCTGCCTCACCAGAAGAGGAATAAAAGCCAAGTTTATTGAAATGAAATAAAAAATAATTTAGCCCATCTGCCTTTTCATACTCCCTGCTGTGCTCCTGTCTGTCCTGTTTATTGAACTTGCTCTTTTTAACTTCTGTATTTGCTTCAGATTTCCTATATGCCACATGACTGTGTTGGATTCCACCCTTCTGCTAGCCTAGTTTAAATTATCTTGAGAAGCCCTGGCAAATTCTCCCTCCAGAATATTAGACCCCTCCAGTTCTGCTTTTGTAATTTGTTGCTCTAGTATAGGTTACCTTGGCCCCAGAACAAATCCCAATGGTTGAGGAATCTGAATCCCTTCCACCTGCACCATTTCATCAGCCACACATTTATCTCCCAACCTTCCCTTCCGACCCTCACTGCCACATGACACTGGGAGTAATCCAGAAATCACCACCCTTGAGGTTCAGCGTTTTCACCTTCTGCTGAAATCCCTATATTCACTCGGCAGGATCTTCTCTCTTTTTCTACTTGTGCAATTGGTACTGATCTCTACATCAACCTCTGGTTGCTGATCCTTTCTCTTGAGCATGTCCTTATTAGAATTGCTAAATTGAAGTTGTCTCTGATCTCTGTCATGAACTACCATTAGTTTCATTGTAAACTATGAAACTGCATAATCCCTGATTCAATGTGAATTAGAAATGAACATAATAATCTGACAAGCCCAATGAAAGTATTTGACTCTGTACTTCAGTGATTCTCAACCTTTTTCTTTCTACTCACACACCACTTTAAGTAATCTCTATGCCATCGGTGCTCTGTAATTAGTAAGGAATTCCTTAAGGTGGTATGTGAGTGGGAAGGGAAGGTTGAGAATCACTGCTCTCGGCCCAATTGTAACTGAAATATTTTGCTTGAGAAAAATTGTCATTGGCCCATTTCCTTTGGAGTTATGAAACCATGCACATAATGAGTTAATAAGGTATGATTAAATCAGTGGTTCTCAACCTTTTTCTTTCCACTCACATACCACCTTAAGCAATCCCTTACTAATCACAGAGCACCTATGGCATAGGGATTAGTTAAAATGGTATGTGAGTGGAAAGAAAAAGGTTGAGAACCACTGCTGTACTGAACTAAATTGATTTTTTTTTTACATGTCAATTATTCAATGTTGAGTGGAAAAACAACCAATGACTTGGGGCAGTGTTAACTTGCATAATATTTATTTTCCGAAATGACCCTTGAACCCAGCATGTACTAGCTATCAGCCTTGACTTATGCAGGAGAAGATGAAGGTACTGGAAGAGGTGGTGTGTGATTGGACCATGCCAGAAAAAGTGCACTGAAATCATGGTATTCGATTAACACAGTGCAGAACCCAAATGAAATTCAGACTTGCATTTCTGTGGTATCCAGCCAGCATAAAGAACATTGTTTATTAAATCAATGCATGTGCGATGGTGCAATTTCAGGTTCACAAGCAACAGCTAAAGGTAGATGACTGTGACTGAAGCCAGAACTTTATATCAAAGCGGAGATGCTCATTGCTCTTACCTTTTCCCAGAGGTCATTCCACATTTGTGAAAATTGAAAAAACTGCTGATGTTGGAAATCTGAAATTAAAAACAGAAAATGGTGGAAGTAGGGAAGTAGGAAAACAGGAGGACATGAATAAAAAGGCGGGAGAAGGAAGGGGGGAGGGGAAAACTATTGTATTTATCTATCTGGTGTTTATTCATTGGAACGTAGATGACTGAGAGGGGACTTGATAGAGGTATTGAAAATTATGAAAGGAATAGATAGACTAGACATAAACAGACTCTTTCCCTTGAGGGCAGGGGAGGTTGGAACAAGAGGCCATGAGTTAAGCGTAAGGGGGCAACACTTTTGGAGAAATATTAGAGGTGGCTTTTTCACTCAGCGAGTGGTGGCAGAATGGAATGAACTTCCGAATGAGATAGTTGCGTCAGGATCCCTTCTGTCATTTAAGAGAAGGTTGGATGTGTACATGGAGTTGAGGGGTTTGGAGGGTTAGTGGCAGTGAGCGGGAGGTTTGAGCTAGTGGAGTTGTTCCAGTGAACCGGTGCGGACTCGAAAGGCCGAGATGGCCTGTTTCTGCTCCGTAAATGGTTTATATGGTAACTCAGTAAATCAAGCCACCTCTGTAGGAAGAGAAACTGAGTTAACATTTCAAATCATAGACTGTTCATTCGAACTGGGAAGGAAACAAAGGCAACTTGTTAAGATGCTGGAAGACTAGGGAAGTTTCTCTGAGAGTAGTAAAACCAGGATGACTATGGGGAATGTTATAAAGAAGGTCAGCTGGTCAATGAGAGCTTGAGAGCAGTTAGACATGGATACTAGAGGATAGACGAAAGAAGGCAACATTGAAAAAAACACCAAATAGGAAGACCTGCCCAAAAGATCAGGATGAACATGTTCTCCACTCCCAAAGGTTAACAAAAAGGAACAAAACAACAGACAAGCTGAGCCAATTTCAAAGATAAATGATTGATACAAAAATCAATTTACCCGATTCTCTAGAATTCAATCTGAAGTCCAAAAGGTAGCAACGTGCTCGGATGGAAGATGAGGTACAGTTCTTCAAGCTTGCATTAAATCTTATTTTAACAGTACCGGAGGCCCAGACTGATAGGTATGAGTGGGAATAGGTGTGGAATGAAAGTGACAGGAAACAGAAAGTTCAGGGTCATCTCTGAACACTGAAGGGAGATGCTCTGAAAAATGATCACCTAATCCGTGTTTGGTTTCTCCTATGTAGAGCAGACTACATTATGAACACTGAATGCAGGGCCCGAGATAGGATGAAAGGTGAGAAGAACTGCTTCACCTTGAAAGGCAATTTGGGTTCCTTAATGGTGGGAAGGGAAGAAGTGAAAGGTTAAGTGCTTCATTGCCAGTTGTTAGTGCCTTAAGAGGAGTGGTTGGCAGAAACTGAAGAGTGGCACTTCGCTGCCCTGCATTTGCAACTCCAATATTCTTTTTAATAGCCAGTATCCATTAATTTACATCAGTTAGGAGACAATTCTAAAATTAAAAAAAAAGAATTGTGGCTTTCTGTTTGGATTCATAAAGGTGTGGTATCAAATTTTGGAAGAACATTAATGACTTACATACACTGACATTTACCACAAATACAACTGTTGTGTATTTGGGCTAACATAATATAGGGTTTCTTATGGAGAGCGCCAGAGGGCACATCACAGGTAACAAAGCAATGTTTTGAGGCTTGTGTGGGGAAAGCTGAGCTTGGAGTGCTTGAAGTAATTGCCAGGCCTCTGGACAGAAAAGCCATCCAATATTGCTTGTGCTTTGGTCCTTAGGATAAATTTCAGAGGTTGAGTACATGACACTGTCCCTCCCAGAAAGTGTTCTCCTTTGTACACATAACGAGCCAAAAGACTAGATTTCATGGTTTTGATGCGAAAGAGTGATGAACAGCACCAATTACACAAAATGTACTTTCAGGCAACATTTACTCGACTGGAAGAAAATTGTGAAAGATATTTTTTCTCAATTTTTTTTTACAAGTGTACACAATAGCATGGAAGCAAACTTCAAACTGAAATTCACAAGATTCTGTGACTTGCTCAGAAATGAGAACTGTTCTAAATTATTCTAAAATCAAATTAAATGATAAACCACAGGGTGTAGGGCAGTGCATCGTCTGCTGGCCTTCAACCTTTTGCTTTTGATGATTTGCGTTGAACTATTTTGAATTTACAGTACTGAAGGATCCACCTGTTCTGTGACAATGTTTTTTTTTTTTTTCTTTGGCTTGGCTTCGCGGACGAAGATTTATGGAGGGGGTAAAAAAGTCCACGTCAGCTGCATGTATAAGCACACCATCAGTCTCCTCTCTGGACACTTCATCCAAAATTATCCAACTCATTTTCCCTTCACTTGCAGTATCTTCAAAGACTTTAGTAATGATATTGAGAGATTACTGTCACATACATAAGCACAATAAACAGACACACCCGAATTCATGCTGTAGCCACATGTCAGATAAACCAAATACAACTGAATACATTAGGTTACCATAAGATACCAAGGCATAATGTTAACGGATAGACAGATAAATATTTACAATCGCAGGAGGGAAAACAGGGTTTCAATAGTGTAGAATGATCTTCTGGGAGTCTTGGAGTAGTTTGTGTTTAGGGTAGTAAGAGGAGGTTCAAGAACTTAATAGTTGATTTTAAAAAACACTGTTATTGAACCTGAAGGTGATGGGCTTCAGGGTTTTGACCCTTCTGCAGGTAGCAGTGAGAAGAGGTTATGACCAGGATGATGGTGTCCCTTTTTGATATTGGCTGCCCCCTGGAGGTGGTGTCTCAAGTAGATATTTTCAATGGACAGCAGGGAGGTGCCCATGATGGACCTGGCGAGATTTGCCATTTCCTTTCGCTTTCAGCATTCTTGGGCACTGAATCCGACAGCTGCACAAATTTTATGCCCTTAATTTGACTCTCTGCCTGAGGCAGGAAGATCCATATGTAAATCACTCTCTGAGCAATTTCCATTCAATTCCTGATAAGCTTTATGGTTCGCTTACATTTCTGACTAGAAATGGCCTTCTCCATTGTAAAAATACCCTCTCACCATCTGCTGCATAAACCACTTCCCAATTCACAAAAACCCTCTTGGGTTACCAATCAACCATCTCTTTTATAGAATGAACATGCTGCTTTCTGTAAACACTCAGTCCTAATATAATTGCTGTAAATCATTTGTACACCTTCTCCAGTGAATGATCAGCTCACTGTAATCAGAATGTTGGCATTGTCTTATTAGTAACAGGTGACTGAATCACAATTTCATTATCAGCTTCCTTAAAAATGACAAATCATCGCCTCCTTCTTTAGTCTGCAGCACCTAATGCAAAATAAATGAAGGAATATTTTTATTGGGTAAGGTTGAGTAAGTCCATTAGTCTGCTTCAAATAGCCTGGGGAAAATGTTGCGCTCACCAATAAATATGACAATAAGTTGCTTCAGTAATTGCATTCTATGTTATGTATATGAGTCATTTAGGAACAGTCAAAAAACTTTGCACGTGGTCTCAAGCATTCACAGACAGCTCGGCAGCAGGCATGACCTTGAGCTTAGATGACCTAAATATCGTGAAGCTCAGAGGAGTGGAAAGCATTTCTTCACGTGCAGTGTTTTCAAGTGCCAGTGTATGTTGCCACAATGAGTTCAGGAGCACCCTTCTGACTACTGACCTGCACTCACCCACTGTCAAGAAGGAAGATGGTGGTGTTTGTTGATAGTAATTCATCTCAGCTACAGGATAGCACAGCAGGAGTTCCTCGGGACTAAGCCCAATGGCAGTTCATTGCTCCACCAAAGACGTTGAATGGGGATTTTTGTTAATGATTTCATCATGTTTAATTAATTTTTTTGGGTCCATAGCAAAGAAATCAGTGCATACCTGCAGGCAGTATGACTGATGTACAAGCTGATTAAATAGCAAGTAACGTTCACACCAAAAAAAAGTATCAGACAATGGCCATTGACGAGGTCATCAATATTTTTGGGGTTGTATTGACCTGAATCTCAACTAGACAGCAATATAAATAGTGTCTGTAAGAGTAGATCAGAGGTTGAGTATCCTGTGTGAAATAAATCATCTCCTGACACCCCAAGGCTTTTGCAGCATCAAAAAGATATTACTATCAAGACCATAATGGCATTCTTTGCATTTGCCTCGATGCATGCAGGTACAAAGCATTCAAGAGGCTCCATCCAGGATGAAGTCACTCATTAGATTGGCCCTTCAATCACCACTCAACACACTCATTCCCTCCACCACCAATGTTGAATGGCTGCATTAAGTGCCATTTATAAAGAACACGGCAATTACTTGCTCAACCTAGCCTGACAGAACTTTCTGAGTGAGCAATAATCAAATGGGAGCAGGGGCACTGAATTTCTCTCCTGGTCAGGCACCGTCATGATTTGGGACTTTATTGCCAATCTATTATTGTGTCTGGGCACGTCTTGAAATTCCCCACTCAAAGCATAAGAGCCAGAGGATGATGGAGCAGAACCAGGTCCATCAACCCAGCTCCCAGCTTTGTGGAACCATCTTTATCAGATGGACTGCAGTGGTTCCAGAAGGATGCTCAGTATCAACTTTATAACTTTTTGTTAAATTTAGACATACAGCACGGTAAGAGGCCATTTCAGCCCACAAGTATGTACAGCCCAATTAACCTACACCCCTGGTAAATTTTGAACTTCTCAAAAATATTGAGGAATGGCCCTTTTCAACTACTCCCATATCCCCCAAACAATGCTTCAAAAGCTACTTCAGGGGCACGGTATTCATAATGCTGCAATATTTCAAAATACAATCCTATTTCCTATGTTGTTCCACATAATTTTTACTCTATCTGAACTACTTAGAAAAATAAACCCAAAGTCCAACTGCAGTGGTGAATGTGGGCTCAATTTGAACATGTAAGAAAAATTTGGACACGTACATGGTTAGGGAGAGGTATAAAGAGTTCTCTAGACTGGATGTAGAACAGTGGGATGAGGCAAAATAATAGTTCAGAATCGAGTAGAAGAGCGAAAGGGCCTGTTTTCTGTGCTGTTACGTTCTGTGGTTCACTCCTTCTTGATTTGAGTTGGGGAATCCCAGTTGACCTTCTAATGATCTGATTGCCCTTTACTACAACAATTATATCAGAGGGAGCTCTGTTTGTTGGGCACCATGTTTTCTAAATTTCTCTTTGAAGGCTGGAGACAAAGGGGTCAGAGTGTGAGGTATATCTGTAACAATAGAGAAGAAGTTTGCCTTACTGCTAAAGAGATCCAGAACACTTAAATTGGGACGATTCTGTATTTGAAAAAATGCAGTGATGGCCCATCCCGACATAGGATGCTCAAAAAATGCAAGTTCTCCTGGGATGAGAAGAGCTTAAGTTGCCACTCCAGATCCTTCTGCAGGTGATAAAAGGTTAGTGCTTCTGATACAACAGAGCAGGGCAACCCATGGAAAATTTCCTACTCACCGACTAAATCCACAAACTCCAATGAGTCAAAAAGAGGACATCAAACTTCTTTCATGAATATAGGATTGTAGCTGGTATTTTATGGTCCCTCAGTGTATTGTTCAATTCATCATCAACTGGATTCTGTCTCTACTGGCGTAATCTTTCCTATACAATCACCTTGCTATTCAAATCCATCACTCAGGTCTGAATATGCCTGCCTCATTTGCTGTCTGTCAAGAAAACTTATCAATTTTTTTGAAAGTTGTTGAAACTTATGAGGATAAGTTGTTTCAAAATTTATAACACTGAAGTTAAAATACCAACATGGCGAGAAGATCTTATACTCCATAAAATTGCCTTTCCCTCATGCTTCATCTCATTCTATCAACATATCCTCTTATCCCTTTCACACTTTCAAGGTTGTCCATTTTATTACACTCGTCCTTCTGATGGAGAACTTGTATTGAACAACTCATTATGAGTTTGTCATTTTCAATATTTACAATTTTGTTCTCCCCAACAATCGTCAGCAGATGCTCCCTTCAGAAAATGTATCCAAACAATTTGACCCATCACCTGACCCTGAGTTTATTGGCAGTGGCATTGCCAACACCATTTCCATCCTCAAATGCCCCTCGCTCTGCCATCTTCTATCTTTTAATATTTTGTTTTACCTCCACTGGATCTTCAGGTGTTCACTTCCTCAATGAAACTTTCTTCAATCTGCACAATGCAGGGGTGTCCTGTTTTAATTGTATCACACAGCAAGACTTTGACGACAGGTGAAGGGAAACTCCCACCTCCCCTTCACCAAACCCCAAGCCTCAGCTGACTGTTAAAACTATTACAGCAAAGAAAGATTTCAAAATGTCAGTATTTTTCATTAATATTTAAGATGTCACACAATTAAAAGTAAACATTAATGCATTTTTTGGCAAAGATTTATAAAGTCAAGTTGATTGTCATCTGATTGAACAACTATAACCTGATGAAACCGTCTTCTCTGGTCCTCATATACACATACAAACAATGCATATGCAGAACAAGATTTGTATAAACAAATACATAAATAGATATTGTTTCATGAATATGAGTGTTTTGGATGGTTAGTGTGAGCAGTTCCTTTGGTCATTCAGCAATCTCAATGTCCATGGGAAGAAGGTGTTCCTCAGCCTACTGGTGCTGGGTCTGATATTCCTGTATCTCCGGTATATCTGGATTGACCTCAGATCCATTTCCTCGCAAAAACCGTACCACACTGTAATGCAGCCAGCTAGGATGCTCTCGATAGAGCTCCTGTAGAAGGTTTGCATAATAGTGGTTGATAGCTCGATGACACTGTTGGAGCTGGATCTGGCGATGTAATCATGGGTCAATAGCATGAGCAGGAGTAGGATGAGCAGTTAGCCCTGAGGTGAGCCACTGCTCAGTGTGATGGTGCTCAATGTCATATGAAAATGAAAACAAATCCAAGTATTCTTAAATAAACAGGTCAAAGACAAGTTATGTGTGATATATCTCTCTCCCTTATAACTCTTCCTCTCCACTGAAGTGAATGCTGTTACTAAACATGTGTGAGATCTCACCAGCAGAACTTGGGGGCCAGATTCATCAAAGTAACTGCTGAGAAAATGCAAGGATGTGATGTTCACAGTCCATGAGGAACTCACAGTCAGAAAGCCATTCCTAAGCATCTCAGGAAATTTGGGACATCAATGCTCACACATCTCTGTGTTGATTTCCAATCATACCAACAGTGAAATGGAGCAGCTCTCATGGGAAACCAAGAAAATTTCTTGGAGTTCACTGGTTGGAATGAAATTTGAATTCTGGCATCATAATGTTTTTTTCTTTTCCATGTTATCTCTGAGATCCTGCAGCATAACCCAAGATGAGAAGTTTGTTTATTGACTAGCTGATCAAAATGCATTTCTGTTTTCCCTGCATAACTACAATTTGAGGAGATTTTTTGTCAAATTTCAAGCAAAAGATTCATTAATTAAAAAAAAAACCTTTTTTTCCTTGTAATCTTCATGTATTTCTCTTCTGACTTTGAAGACATGGATTATTCTAGACTATTTTTTTCTTCAAAGAATGGAAGAATTTAGTTTCTCCTGAAGTCTGTGTGTTCTATATCTTCATTTTGCACGTAGTTGTTGTGGAATTATGGATCTCTCACCACGATCATCAGTGTGGTCAGGGTGCATTTGACGTGGAATTCCACTTACGATGGATGATCGAAAAATCGAGCTCCTGAAGCCACTTGCTAGCCCAGCAGGATTGTAAATCAGAGTCGGTTCAGCAGCTCAAGATTGGTTCGGGTCATGGGTGAAGAACAAATGAACTCAAAACCTAATAACAGATCCGCTGCAATAGACAGAGACTGTGGAAATACCTCAGCAGGTTAGGGACATCAAGTGAGGGAGAAACAGAGTCCATATTTCAGATAAATGAACTTTTATCAGAACTACTTGCTTCTCTCCCACACTCCATGACCTGCTGAGTGTTTATAGTGGGTTTTTTTTCAGATTTTCAGCACCTGCAATTTTTGTTTTGCATTTCAAGTGAAATTGTTGCTGTAGTCCAATTTTCTATCAAAATACATTGTTAAATAAAGCAATCATTAGCTCATCCTGACTAGATTTTCTTCTATTTGACCTTTGTTACGTGTTCAACAGAATGAATATTTTAGCTTTTCATTGATGATCTCAAATATCTTCTCTTTTCCTGTGTGCTAATAGGAAATCATTGTAGAGAGAGATTTTCAGTGAGGCCTCCAATTTGATTTGATATCATACCTTTTCATTGCAGGATAGAATGGAAGATACATTTTTATCTTAATTGAGATAAATATTGCATAAAATTTTCACAGGAAAACAACTGTTTTTGGGTTTTTTTTTCTCAAAAGAATCCAAATTCTAAAGCAGACTGCTTTCCATTTAGAGTAAGTAAGAAATGAACTGGCTCATTGAACAATCTGTTAAGAATTTCATTCTGGTCTCTGACATGAACCTTGAAGTCAAATGTTCTGTCTTAGAGGCAATCCAATGAGTACAGAGGTTCCTTGGGTTAAAAATGATCTGACTTCTGAAAACTCAACTTTTTGCAAATTATGCATGTTTTAAACCAAGAGATAATAATACAATATTTTGTGGTAGACATTAATTATTGGATACAGTCTATTTTCCATCAGTTTAATTATGGGCAGTGTTAGGATGAATATTACATGAAACGAGAATGATAACAATTGTATGTAGAGTGATATGGGTAGCTATTGAAAACTGACACTTCTGATTTATACACAAAATGGCTTACTGACCATTCTCAAGAAGGGATTTTCAATAAGCCATTTCAGGTGGACACTCCACCTTGAGGGCGGTGGCAACAGCAGATCTTAACTTGTGGACTCACCTTTCAGGTGGCAGATCTAAAAGGCTGTTGGAGCATTTCCTAATCCACCTGAAAGGGTTTATTCATATCCAGAGACACTAGTGCCACAGCGCCACCCGTCATAAATATGCGCCATAGCAATGGCCATCTTTCCCACCCATAATCCTCCAAGGATTTTTCCCACAACAGTTCCAGTGGCATGGGGGCTTATGGGTAGGGAAGACGGCCTGTTTTGAGCTGCAGAGAGTTGCCCCTGTGCAGGACCGGCCAGCCAGGCTGTGACAGCCTGCACCAGCCGCCCCCCGATGTCCTCCACCAGCCGCCCCTGCCCCGACATCCCCCCACCGACCTCCCCTCCCCTGTCAGGCAGTGGGGCAGGATCCGTCAGGTAGCGGGGTGGGGGGAGGGGGCTGTCAGGCAGTGTGGAGTTGGGTCGCCGGCTGATGTAATGTATGGATTATTGAGGAGCAGGGTTAGCGTCGGCACTTTGGAGGCCCTTCTGCCACACTTAGGTGAGTTTGTCTTTAGCCACAAGGGGGGAGATTATGCAGCTGAGGTGCTCAGGCCACCTGAAAGGGCCTAATGAAACCTTGGTGCCTGTACAATATGCTTGAATTCTGATTTTTTGAATGGACACACAGGTTTTGGTACTTAGTTTCAACAGGCCTGGGGCTATCACGGTTGAGTCAAATTTGGTTTCAGCTGTCCACAAAAGCAGGCAATCGAAACTTACTGATCCCAATCAATAGGGAAAATTGCAATACATTTTGCATTTCCTCTGGTCTTGGAGGTATCACCAAGCAAGAGCCTTCCTGATTCAATGAACTCAAGGAAACATTGGTGTCATCCTTTCTGTCTCTTTACTGTAAAATACTGAGGCAAATTGCTGTTGACATTGAACTTAATCCTCATGCTTTTGTAAAGTCAATGCTGCTTTGGTTTCACCTTAATGTATAAGTTTAAGCAATTTACCTTTTTTTTGTCTTTGTGATACTGAAAGACTGTGATAAACTCAATAATCCGAGCATAACATAAATAATTTTGTGGTGTTTTGCTGAAACCATGGAGGCGTAATTTCTAGTTCTAAAAATTAGAAATCGTTTCATGATTGTAAAGACAGGAGGAAAGATCAAGGAACCTGAGGTCCATTGGAACTGAACATGAAGAACATTGTACTCAAGTGTTCAAACTTTTTGTGATTGCTTACCAATTCTTACACTCCAACATTTCTTCTCTTCTGGCAATGTCATCATTTCTAAACCAGCAAGAAAATGTTCTTTATTAATATTTTAAGCCCAAATTTCTGGATGTAGTCAGAATTAAATTTTTACAAGCATTGACTTTACTTATCTGCTCTGCGATTGCTGCTTCTCTGAATTTTATAACATCACAGCGAGTCATGTTAAAAATTGAAGACCATAACCAATTGCAGGCTCTTAACATGCTGTGACTGTTGCACATGAATGATGGTGAAATAGCTTGATGATTACCCTTTCTTTCAGCCCCTATTTGTTTCCACTGTTTATTGCTGGTTTGCGTTCAGGCATGTGATGACAAGATTGAGAATGCTCATGCAGTGTTCAATTTAAACCGAGTGTAATTTAAATAGAGCACAACTTGGGATGTGCTGACAAGAATCTGGTGCAGAGTGAGAAATGGGTGTGAAGGAGTGTTTGATATCTTCAATTGTGATTTTGTATCAGCTCCAGGAAATAACTTTTTAAAATTTTGTCCAGTGAAAGATTTCTGTATCGTTTTATTGAAAATAGTGTATGACAAACTCAAGTGTAAAGATTCATAATATAAATTCACAGGAGGATGCCCAAGAAATACTGACATATTATCCCAATAATGTTGTATTCTTATCCCTCCAAAAGGCTGAAGATTTGACTTCTTACTCCTTACTTCTGACTTCTTACTCCTTCTAACTTTTAATAGAAATATGTGTGAAAACATATGAATAAAAACTTCATTTATGTGAATTTATCAAACAAGATGCCATTGCTTTGGAGAACTCAGCTCCAAGTTAAACTGAACTCTGAGGTCTCTTGATTACTACCTGAGTGATTTGCAGCTTTTCTGAAATCATCCTCTCTTACATGACACCGACAACGATGGTACCACCTGGACAATTTTTGTCACTTATCACAGCACTCTTTGTTGCCTCCATCTTTTCTCCATTCTGCAAACTAAAGCATGCTTATTTTCAAACTTTTCCAGTACTGATGAAAAGTCATCAACCTAAAACATTACTTCTGTTTCCTTCCCACAGATAATGCCTGGCCTACTGACTATCTCCAATATTTCCCTCTTTGCTTTCCAGACTTCAGGTGTCAGCTGGGATTGTTGTCTTAATGGATTCAAAAGTTGCGGGAGGGAAAATTTAGAAAGTTAAAGAACATGGACCAGCTGATGGCAGGGTACAGCAAAATTGGTAGCAATAAGCCACACGTGACAAGAAGGGGAAAAGGAATCAAGGTAGAGAAATGATCTCTACTGTAATTGAAATCAAGAGTTCTCTATCTGAATGCTCAAATTATTTCTAACTAAATTGATATGTTAGTGGTAAACAAATGGAGGTAAATGGATTGACATAATTGCCATTTCAGAGGTTTGGTTGCAAAGTGTTTGGGGATGGGAATTGAACTTTCTGGGGAATTTGATTTTTTCAAAAGATACTGAATGGAAAAAGGGGTGTAGAAGGGACTGGAAGTGTAAGGTGTGATTATAGGTCTCATCGTAAAGAACAGCAGAGAAATCTTTGGGCTCAAAAGATGGAAAAGTAGAATCAGTTTGGTGGAAATAAGGGACTAATAATGAAGTATCCTCAATTATACCTATTCTGTTGAACAGACAGCCAGGTGAATTGAAAAAAAAATGCTAATGGAATAAACATGAAGTTCTTAAATCTTCACATAAATTGGCATAAGCCCATCTTCAGATGGCATTCTGTTCCATTTCTGATATCAATATGTTGTGGACTCAATGTTGGGCATTGAGGTAGGCATCATTATTAATCTAATCATCAATAATATTCTGGGGAGGAGTTAGAATTATAATATCATTGAACTTGTATTCAATTTGAGAGTGACAAATAAGTTTAAAACCAGAATTCAAACAATTGAAATACTGTAATTACATGGGCTTTAAAGGACAGCTGACTAAAGTGGAATTGGAAGTTAGATGAAATGACAGAGCAGTAGATAAGCAGCATCAAGCATTAAAAGAACTATTTAATCATTCCCATTGAAAAGTTAAGATTCCAGAGGATAACAAATCCATCCACAGATATCTAAAAGTGTAAGTGATTATGTTAAAAGAGAAAGTTATAATATTGTAATGGATTAAAGTAGCCATGAGTATTGGGAACATTTCAGAAACCATTCAAGAATAACTAAGTAAAATTGATGAAGGAAAGGTATAGAATAATAGAAAAACCTATATGAAACAGTTTGTGAGAATTTTTTTCAAGTTCTTTGAATACAACAGATGACCCATTGGAAGCTAAGACAAGGCAATTAATAGTGAATAAGGAACTTGCAGAGACATTAAATAAATATTTTGTATCTCATCACAACATAAATAAAACATATGCAGCGTGTGGTCAATATACAAAAGATTGTGAAGAATTTCAGGAACTGAAACAATTTAGCAAGAAAGTCATGATGAATCTTTCTAAAACATTGGTTTGGCCACAACTGGAGCATTTTGTCCAATCTTGAGTATCACACTTCAGCAAACAGTGCGGACAACTTTGGAGAAGGTGAGGAAGAGATTTACCAAAATGGTCTGAATTTGAAGGGCTTTAGTGATGTGACTAGACTAGAAAAACTGGGCCTATTCTCATTGGAATAAGAATTTTGCAGGGAGAGCTGACAGAGGTATTTAAGATCTGAAGGCTGTAGACAAAGTCACTCAAGAAAACTTCTCCCTCTTCCTGAGAACATAGAATGAGGGAATATGCAAAACAAAACAAAAACAAAAATAATATGAGGATTATTTCTGAACTCAGTGAATGGTTAAGGTGCTGCCCAGGGTAGTAGAAAAGAGCTGGATATATTCCTAACAGGAAAGAATTTGTGTGGCCAATGGGGAGAGGCTAGAGAGGTGGGACTTTTAGATTGCTAAAGCTTCGAGCCCTGATACATGAGGCAGGCTGAAAAACCTCATTCCACACAATAAATAATTTGCAATATTTATTGCTGTGGACTCATGTTTCCAATCTATATTAATGATTTGGATCAAGGGATTGGAAGAAAGGAACTCAACAATTTTTCATGATGGAAGGATATGTAGAAAATTGAATTGCAAAGTTATGTACACACATTAGGCAAAAAGACGGGAGAGAAGGTATAATGAGGAGAAATGTGAACACCTCCTTGGGAGGAAGATTCGAAAAATTGTATATGTTTTTTCAAACAACAGATTGATTTAAATATTTTTTTGATATAAATGTGGAATTTCAGAGGGAACATTGCACAAGGAGTCCAGCAATTATTCAGGTGAATAGGATATAGAAGGATGGAGTACAAAAGTGAGAAAGGTTTGGTACAATTCACCAGAACTTTGGTGAGATCAAAGATGGAGTATTTCATACTTAAAAAACGATAACGACAATGTGTTATGAAGAAAGATTGAGTAGAAAAGATGTATGCTCTTTTGAGTTTAAAAGATTGAGAGACGATCTCAGTGAATTGTAAATTCCAGGGAAGTTTGACAAGGAAGGACTTGACTGAGTTCCCATTTGCCTTCAAAGACTTTTGCTCACAAGCAAAGCTGAATCTTCAGTCCAGATATGTCAGTTCAGTTTATAAAGAACAACCACAGACAGGAGATTTATCAGATGGCAATCAAAGATTTTTTTTTTTTTTTTAATGTGGCTTTCAGCACTCTTAATAGGCAAGGAATAAAAAGATTTCTTCTCTGATTAGGCTGCCGTCAGAAATCGCTTGCAGTTCAATGTCTGCTGCCATAAAAAAATGATGCTAGCTCATGAGTCCACACAGGCTCAGCTCTGATGTAAAAGGTGGCTTTGCAAAATGTGTCATCACTTAGACTCTCTTCTCAATCTACCTTGTTGCCAACAAACGTCCCACAAGAGGAGAATTAATTTGCGTGATGACAGTCAAGCCTCCA
Organism: Narcine bancroftii; assembly: GCF_036971445.1. NCBI lineage: Eukaryota > Metazoa > Chordata > Chondrichthyes > Torpediniformes > Narcinidae > Narcine > Narcine bancroftii. The sequence goes on along the minus strand of NC_091474.1, from coordinate 132,142,673 downwards.
GGATCTCTGCTCCAGGTTCAACTCTATCCCAATCTCAATCATTGAATCACAGTGTGCGGATGATAGTTGTGTATGCCCACACTCGAGTTGGAATCAAGTTGTTAACACCTTCACTGAATCATATAGATGGGTGAAGCTCATCCTAAACATCTGGAGGACAGCAGTCCTCTGACCTACCTCTGCTACATCTTATCACCCCCCACTCAATCAGGTTCTGCAGTGTCAGAGCCTCTACACCACATGGTTTGATATCGGTGACTAAATTCACCACTGTCACAAACATGTGCCCACAACTACTGACCCACTAAAGGAAAGAGTGTTTGAAAATCGACCTAAAACCTGGCACAGTGATCACAGTTCAAGATTGTTTATTGTCACATGCATTGATGAAGGTTGTTTCATGAGCAGACCAGATATCAACTCATACATAGCACAAGTGTGACAAATGCAAGAAGTACAAAGTGCAGAGAGGAGGCAACAGAATTTTACTATTTTTGGTCCATTTAGGAGCCGGATAATATCAGGAAAGAAACTGCCCTTGAATCTGGTGTGAGTCGGATGATTCAGTCTGGTGTGGTTTAGGGTGATGTAAAATTGATAATGGACATGTGAAAATACTAGAGAAGTACCATCAAAGTGATCTTAGGAAAATCTTCTATATCCACTAGAAGGGGAAGTAAACCACTTTTAGGGTCTTCAGTCAGGCTCACACCTGCAATATCGTAATCTGATCATTCTCAAACACCTATGTGCAGGGAAGATGCATGCCTGAATCAAAATTCATGGAGCAGGTACTGCAAGCATGATCACAGGAAGAGATTTTCAGGAGCGCAGAGCCAACACTTCAATAACATTGTCAAACTATCCATGGGGAAAATGTGGCATCTTCCTGTATTTAGCAAAATCCTAACATGTAATTAATTAAACTGGAGAAGAAACTTTGATGGAAGCCGCAGGTGGAAGCATGAAGAGACACCTGCAGACCATGGAGTGACCTGCAGCATCTCAAGTACAAAGTCCCTCCCCAGAACTGCAAGTCTGACCTGTGGCAGATCTCACATCAATCTCTTCAGCCCCCATGCTCTTCTATTCCATGTAATAGGACTGGAAGAAAAACAGCCTCATCTCTGAGGGACCATCTGAGAAGGGAGGTCTGAGGGAGCTGTCCAATTTTGAAATTGCTATCATTTAGATCAAATATTAAACTGATTTCTCTTTTCACAGGATTGTTTCATAGAACATAGAACATTACAGCACAGAACAGACCTTTCGACCCTTGATGTTGTGCCAACCCATATATTCCTTTAAAAAAGTACTAAACCCGTAATCTTTCAACCATGTGCCTCTCTAGGAGTCTCATATGCCCCTAATGTTTCAGCCTCCACCACCATCCCTGGCAAGAAATTCCTGGCACCCACAGCTCTCTGTGTGTAACGGATTTTTAAAAATTTTATTTATAATATATAAAATACAGATATATAAAAAAAACAAATATATCATTAATAAAAAACCACAAAAAAAATTATAACACTACCCCTGCACCCAACCACCCCACTACAAAACCAAAACCACCAAACTACCCCACAACAAAAACAAAACCCCCAAACTACCCCTACCTCTTCATAATAATGGAACCTTTTACATAAATAAATATGAGCCTAATTTTAGAATATATAAAAAATAGTGTATATATTCATACCCATATACTTTAAATATGGATCCCACATTTTAGTAAAAAAGGAATAGTTATTATACAAATGATATGTTATTTTCTCGAAAGGAATACACATTTTCAATTCATTATGCCATCTCTGAATACTTATGTTTAAGTATGATCTCTACATCATCCTTCCATGTTACTGCTACACATTTTCTTGCCACAGCTAGAGCCAAGTGAATAAATGCAATTTGATATTTATCCAATTTTAATCCCTCTTTTAGACCCTTCAGAAAACCCAATCGAAAAACTAATGGATCAATTAATAAGTGAATATTGTACAATTGATTTAAAAATTCTCTAATTTTCAACCAGAAATTAAATACCTTTTTACAAAAACCAAACTGAATACGAAAAAGTCCCTTTTTGAATTCCACAACGAAAACATAAATCTGAATCTCTAAGTCCATATCTTTTTAACTTTTCTGGAGTCAAATACAATTGATGTAAAAAATTATAATTAACTAAATTATATCTCACATTAATTAATCTAGTTACCGCATCTTCACTCATTTTACCTCCCACTTATTTTTCACTTTAAAAACATTCAGTTTATCCATCTTTTCCTGCAATAATGCATACATATCTGATATAAACCCCTTTTTAGAAGATTCCATAATTAGCTTTTCAAACCTTGTCATCTCTGGAAGGTGAAGTTCCTTTCTAAAATTCTCTTTGAAATAAGCCCGCAACTGATAATAAGCAAATATCGAATTTGATGATATTCTAAATTTCTCTTGCAAATATACAAATGCCAAAAAAAGCACTCTTCTCAAAACAATCTCCCACCTTTCAATTATCTTTCAAATCCCAGTCCTTTAAATATCGACTATCCATTGAAAACAGAATAATTATATTTCTATAAATGGGAGTCTGAACTGAAATTCTACCCTTAGATCCAATCATATAGTCCTTTTTGTACCATATTTCTAATAAATGTTTAAGCACAGGTACATTACAGATTTGTGTTAATATTAATCTTTGAGGTTAGATTCCTTGGTTGTAAAATATATATTTCTTGGTAAAGCAGATTATAGAGTTAAATATGTTTCAAGTGAGGGAATTGTGAGATGGATTCAAGGTTACACAGAGACACCACAGACTTTTACACACAGAAGTCAGTCCAGAATTCTAGCATCTGGAAAATAGAGCCATAAAGCTGAAGTGTTCTTAATTGAAATGCAAATACCATGTGTGGTTCTTTAAAGCATTTTTGTGTACAATCAGCATGATGCTGTCAGCTGTTTCAAAACCTCAAGTACCATTTGGATGACATGAGCCAGACTTTTCAGAGTTATAACCATTGAAACAGAGATGAAGTCAGATGTTTGTGGATGTAAACAGGTCATCTATCATAATTTGTCTTTTGGACAGAAATTAAACTGAAACAGTAGTGATATTGGGTCACATGTTTTCAGAGAAATGTAAATGAAGAGAGACACTTTGAAACCATTTGGAAGAAACCATATCTGTTGTGAATGAAGGGTTGCTTTCACTGTCAAGAGTGGAAATCAAGTTTCCAAATCCTTTGAAAAGGATTTGTGTTCTTCTTATTAACCAAAGGAAAACCCAGTGGTATTTGAAAAGAAAATAACACGCTGACTTATCTTTTAAGAAAAGAGAGGCAGCCTCATTTGTGTCCAGAGGAATGGTCATTTTTGATTAAGAAGTTTGAAATCATAGGAAAACAGACTCCATAACACTCTTAGGTAATGACTCAGAGGAAGAAATATCTCTCTGAAAGACAACTCATCAAAAGACTCGTGAGTTTAAAGAGATCCAAAGATATAATGTTTAAACGTGCTTCATAATTACTCTGAACTGCAATTTAGAAAGATCCTCAAGTTTAACAGATGTTTGAAACTGGACTTTAAAATTGACTTTTTCAGAATCAAGCTTAAACTGTAATAGTTTAGAATTTAATCACACGCACACACATATATACATTTGTGCACTGTGGGTTTAAGATAAAGTTAAGTTTAGAGATATGTAAGAAATGTTATGTTATTAATAGTTTAATAAAGATGATGATTTTGAATTTATCACTGTGTGGTAAATTTTCCATTGCTATTCCTTTGTTAGTCTTAATAAGATTTTATTAATTTGTAACTGTTACGAGTGAAAAAAAACTTACCTCTGATGTCTCTCCTAAATTTCCCTCCCTTCACTTTGTACACTTTCAGGTGTTAATTATTCCTGTCCAAGGAAACAGGTATTGGCTGCCCATCCTATCTATGCCTCTCATAATCTTGTTTCAATGAAGGGTGTACTGAAGGATTATTAGCATTTTACTAACACCAGTACTCTTCTTCCCTGAATTTTTCACAGAGTACCATTTTCACTTCATTTCTCCCAATCCCAGAATTTAATTTCACACTACCCCACTTCTGACCTTGTCTCAAATTTTCAGTCATAGAAACTCAGAAGGAAATTAACCAGCCCATTATACTCTTTGAAAGAGCTGTCCAATTATCCCACTCCCTTACTCTTTCTGTACTCTCTCCTGCAAGGTTCTTCTGAAGCATGGAATGTATTGAATGTGCTTCTTTTCTGGCAGTAGATTACAGGTCATAACAATACCCAATAAATTATATCAGCATCTCATTGGTTAAACATGAATTTTGGCAGGTGTTTAATCTGAAAAGCATCAACAAGAATGTAGATATCTGAATGGAGCTTGCTTTTGAATGGAATTGAATTAAACTGTGTCTTGTCACAGGAGGATGGTACAGAGCAAAATGCTGTTCTGCCTGCTGTCCAGCCTAGCTTTAGGTACAACAAGTCATCCAAAATAAAATCAGAGCAGAATACAGCATCGCAGAGAAACATTTAATTGAAAACAGTGCAAGGGCAGTAATTGACTCATGGGAGGTCCTCTCATCTTGGACATCACAGTTTAACATGGTACATACAAAGATGCTCTGTGAGGTCCTGATTCCAAGAAAAAAGGTGCCATGCCCAGTTGAAAGAGATGAAGCTTGTTTGACATATATTTGACTGAAGATTTGAAAACAAATTAAGGATTGTCATTGTGAAATATTTGTCCCTTCTGGGAGCGACGAGAACTGAAATTTACAAGCACAGAATGTGGATGTTAACTGTGTAGATATAAAATGGAAAAAGATAACTCAAAGAAATATGAATCTTCAGAATTCTCAACATCAGAGGGTTGATTGCTAGTTCATTTACACATAGAGATGTTATGTGACTGAGGGAATCATGCAAATAGTGTACCTGAATGTCAACCATGATCAGTGAGGGATGAACAATGGTCAAAGAGCCAGATGACCTCATGCAGCTTCTCCTTTTGTTCTTAAGAATTCCTGAAAGATTCCCACAAGTCACTAGAAAATGACAACTAATTTCTTCATGAACAAAGTATTCTTAAAATGTTGCAGTTGCTTCTAATCAGAGCAGGGAAACATGAAAACAGCAGATGCTGGAATGTTAAGTGAACAAAGAGAAGTTGGAGGGACTCAGTAGGTCAGTCAGCAACCATGAAGAGATGGTCAGGCACATTGGCAAAGGGTTTGGGCCTAAAATGTTGATCAACAATTTCCATGGATGCTGCCTGACCTGCTCTCTCCCCCTATCTTCTCTTGGTGTAACTAGGGCAAGAGTTATTTGGTCATTTAAGGGGAGTGATAACTTGCCACTCACTTCATTAATGGAAATGTTTACCCCTGTGCAAAAAAAAAAACTGCTGGAGGAACATATGGGTCAGAGAGCATCTGTGGTGGTTGTGGGGAGGGGGGTGCAGAATGAACAGTCAAAGTTTTGGGTTGAGTGCCTTCATCTGAACTAAAAGAATTAAAGGGGAGAGGGGGTTTTTTGGATTTGCAATGAATGTGCAATATTCATCCATTGCATTGGACCTGAATGTCAGGTCAGCTCTTTTCCCTTCTTTTTCCATTGCCAGAGGCAACTAATATGTTGAAAACGTGAGAAATATCATGCAGACTTCCTTCTGAAAACTGTTTTTAAGGAAATGATAGCTGACCTTACATTGACAATAGTACTTTGAATCTAGCCGTGACTAATGCTGACAATTTCTATTCCTAAACTAGTTGCAATGCTGTCATTTAAAGGTGTTTTGTGTGAGGAGATGATGCGATACTGTGATTCGCAGCCTTGTCTCAATGGCGGAGCATGTCAGAACACAATGGCAGGATACATCTGCGATTGCCCCGCTGGCTTCATTGGATGCAACTGCGAGATCAATATAGATGAGTGTTCTTCAGCACCTTGTCTGAATGGAGGTTCATGCCTTGATGGAATAAATGTAAGTGTTTCTCACCTTACAATGGAACTAGAAGAAAAAAGTGATGATTAGAATGCTTGAGGTTGATGCAAGGCCTTTTGAGTATTGCCACTTTCAAGGTCTCCTATTCTGTCACCTCTCTCTAGCCATTTTCATCTTTAACTCATCCAGGGCTTCCTGCCCATGATTTAAGTTTGCACTGTCCAAGTCACATGTTAATTCCTGCCCTCCTAGAACCATAGCCATTTCATTCAAGAAACCTCTCTGGAATAGCCATTCAGAAAGTCCAGCACCAACACTCGCTCTCCGTGGCCCTGGAAGTGTTATTGCCTTTTGCCCTTGATATTCTGGATTGAATTTGCTGCATTTGCAGAGAGCAATTTTACATGATCTGCAAAAGATACTGAATCATTGGTCTTGCAATATCTACTTTTATTTACAAGCACAAAAACACCTTCGTGCAGCAAATCTCAGTAATTAAACAGGGAAAGTAAAATCAATTTTTGAACCTGATTTTCCAGTCTGACATTGTAAAAATGCTCTGTACATTATGTTGGACTCAATCTTGGGATATAAAATTTCACTGAATACATAGACCCATTTTATTTCAGAGCTTGATTAAATCTGTCAGGATTTCACCATTAGATTATCTTCAAGGATCACTAATCTCTGTAGGGTTGAAATCTTATGTTATTCTTAGGTTTAAAGCATAGTGGATTTGTGAATTTGCAAAGTTAAGCATTCAGCAAATATTGCTAAAGTATTTTATTTTCTCCTTTACATGTTCTTTTTCCTTTCCAGGATTTTACATGTTCCTGCGCTGCGCAGTATACTGGGGACCTGTGCGAGACTGTAGTTAGATCATGTGATTCCTGTTTGAACTACAGGAACTGTATCCACACAGAGACAAGCAGGTATCAGCATTCGTGAATTTTGATTGGAACATTTCAATTGTGACATCAATGTTAAGGAATTGTGAATGAGAATGAAACCCAAAAAATTGTGAGCTGTTGCTCTGATATTGATTAAGAGGGCAATATCGAAAGCTACAATATATGATAGGATGGCTGGATATGCAATTTGTGCAAATTAGACTGAACAAACCTCATTTTATAAAGAATAAACCATGTGAAACAAAACCAGCCATACATTCTGAGGTGATAACTTGAGAACATGAGAATGTTTGTAAATGTTACTTATATTATCTTTCAAAAATATTTGATAAAATTCCACCAGAGAGATGATGAGTTGAAACAAAAGGTTATTAAATTTAAGACAAATTATTAATCTTGAGGAATTGTTGGGCAGTAGGAGGTGGAAAGAAGGCAAAATGATATGAAAAGTAAGGGAATAGCTATGTCCCATCAGAATCTTGTACTTGTGTCTCTCTCTATTTATGGATGACACAGAACATAAGTGAGAGCCATAGATCCATTTTCCCAACTGGTTATGTCACAAGTACTCTGGAGGGGAACACAACATTTCAAAAGGGCTTTGATAAAAGAGTGGCTAATGGATTTCAATGCAGGTTAAGTGCAAGGTCATTTAGTACCCCAGAAAAAAAATCAACAAACTTTTTAATTCTATGAAGCTCAGCATTTATGGACAACCTAAATATGCTGATCACTGAAATATATTAATATAATTGATGAGATATCAATGATACAATCGTCCTCAGATAGAGGATAAAACTAGCAAAAGCTGAAATACTTGATAAATGGATATCTTGTATGCACTATTCTGTTATTGAAATGAATGAGGTTCTTGAGTTGTGAAGAAAAATAGCTTGTTTTATTGTGAGTCACAAAAAAAAAGATGATAATAGATCAGCCAATTATCTTTTTTCTTTATGGCAAAAGATTGTAAACAATAGAGTCAAGAAAACCAATGAATATTGCTAAGTAGAGTAAATTCAAAACTAAACTGCAGAAATCATATTTCAGTGAGTAATTGATCAATCTATTTGAACGATCCCATGAGAGATAGTGATAGCAGATAGCATTGATTCACTTCAAATATAAATTAGATAGAAGTTGTTTTGTAATGAATTCTTTTGTGATGCAATGTATTAGGATGTGGGATGTGACGCGTGTTAAATATTGTACTGTTGCACTGGGAAATGGAGGATTCTTCGATCCTATGCTTCAGAAAGTTCTCCTTGCCTTGGCTTTTCATTTTTGAGTTTCTTATCGACTAATTGAAAGAGATTCATTGACATGTTTGGTCAACAACTAAATTACTTTATCATTCCACTGGATGTGAGTGCAGATGAAATAAATGATTCCTGTTGAATCCAGCAGGTCTTTTGTCACTCTTGGAAAACAGGCAACAATTTCACAACTACCTCAAGGAAATCTTTCTCTATCACTTACCTTATTCTCATTGCCGTTTAGAACGTTCATTCAAGTGAAAAAGGCACTGGCCATTGGCCATCCATCAATTCATTGTGGATGAATCTGAAGGAAATTTAGTTCTTGTCTCTGGGACAATGCTTTAACCTTAAACCAATGTCAAAAAAAGTGATTAATTGACTATTATCACATTTCAGTTTGTGGAAGTTTGGTGTGGACAAATTGATTGCTATGTTTCCAACATTACCACAGCAATAACACTTCGGAATTACTTCACTAAGTACAAATCATTTTGGGACATCACAAGCTCATGAAAGCCTCAAAAATTAATTTCTCTGCATGCTCTTTCATCATAGCTCTGATGAAAACTTGGCTCATGAGTGTGATATATTCTGCCTCAATGTTACCTGCTGGTGCAGATATCGGAGTGAAAATGAGCATTACCTTGTTTTGTACTGTACTGTACTTCATACTTTTATTTTATAAGCACCACATCTTATCCCTCTCACCACTCTTGTCACTCATTTAAAATCCTCTTTCTCTACTGCCTGCCTTTATATTATTTTAAATTAAGTTATTTTCTTTCTTTTTACCTTGATATGAAATAACTTACCATTCTCAGTAATTTCAATCAAATTAATCTCAGTTTGCCTGGCTAACTTTCCCCTCTTTTCATTGACCTCGTATATCCTTCCTTAAATCCCATCATATTTACCTATCCTCTCTGGCCTTGCTTCTTACATTGCCTCAGTGAGCAACATCACTGGCTGCCTTCTCGACTCACATATACCTTCCCTCTCTTAGCTCCACTTCCCTCTTCTTGTACCCTTGGAAACACCATCCCCATTCAATTGCAGTTATATGTTCAAGTTCTCACCTATCCAACCTTTGGTTCCAATCATAGGAACATAGGAAGTAGGAACAGGAGTAGGCCAAAAATGGCCAATCGAGCCTGCTCCGCCATTCAATATGATCATGGCTGTTCTAATTTGTGATCTAACTCCACCTACCTGCCTTCTCCCCATATCCCCTAATTCCTCTATCATATAAAAATTAATCTAACCGAATTTTAAATATGTTTCATGAGGCAGCCTCAATCACTTCCCTGGTTAGAGAATTCCAAACATTCATTACTCTAAATCATCGCCATATTTCTAATTCTTTAGGCTATTAAAATCTTAGGTCACTTTATGTACCTCACTTCGACGTCTAGCCATGATCTCCACAGTTTTGATCCAAGTAAAGCAGATGAATTGGTATAATGAACTGCTGGGAGAGCCAGATTTTGCTGGTCACCTGATTTTCCCTCTGTTCCAGATGAACTGGAATACAAACAGTAACCTCAGGCTCTCCTCTACCGCATGCATCTTCCTTCTCACTCCCAGCATCCCTCAACAATTGCAAGGAACTTTGATTCAGGATGAGACCAGGTGGTTAGCTGTGTCTGTGGTTTCCCTCACATCCCTCGCCAACCAAGCTCATCTTCAATGCTCCTCATATTTTCTGCAAAGAAATCCTGATTTTCTTTAGTTTCTTTCTCATCTCCTTCAATGACCTTCCCAACTTATCCTGTGTATGGCAGCCACCTCCTGCTCCTTTACCCCTATTTCAAGAAATTCATCCCCAACTTTGTTTCTAGGTCTCAAGTTTGCTTACATTGGAAGTGAATCTCTCGCCTCAGACAGAGATTCTCCTCTGCCATCTTTAACCTTCCCCTCAAGATTAAACTAACTCTAGTCCCACAATCCGCAAACCTCTTTGGAATACTTTGTGTTGACCAGAGCAGTCAAAGGCAGGATGCTTGAAAGCATGGATGTGCAGATAGATTTGGGAGTTCAAGTACATAGATCCTCAAAACAGACCATACAAATAGATCAGCTGGTAAATTCTATCCTTATTTATATATGTGATTATTCTGTGCTGCATATGTTGTGTCTATATGTAGTCTGGAGAAATGCTGATTCGTCATGTTCTTTGTATAGTCAGATGAAAATGAACTTGAATTGCAATGGACTATAAACCCACAACTTTCAGAATCAAAGGAGTTCAAAGTGAACTGTGTCTCGTAAAAACCATTCTCAACACCGAGGTATTTGCCAAAACACCAGAATTCTAAAGTCTGAACCATAAACCCATCTGTTTTATAGAATAGCTTCACAATAATATATGCACGAACAATCATTCCACTGAGTTCTGAGGAAGGATTCTCTCTCCAAACTCCAACTGGTAATTTCTTTCCATTGTTGATGCGTGACTGGATAACTTCTTCTGGCATGTCTTGTTTGTTTCAGATTCTAGCATAAACATTTTATTTGTTTTCCAAGATGCAGACAGTATTACTGCTACTGGTAGAAGTGGACAGAAATTAACCATTGCTTTGTCTAACAGCACTCCAAACAACAGGTCATATGAGGGTCTAGAGAAAACCTTGCCTGTTCTGACAGTGTTGGAGATTTCTGAAAGCAGCTAGTTTGCCCTGTATCACTGGGAAACAAAGGAAACCGTTGACTATTGTGTGGCCAGACTGAAGACACTTGTAAAGTGATGCAATTTCCAGACCTTCAGGGATCATTTGGTGTTCAGACCAGCAGATGAGAAAATTCAAGAGAAACTAATTCATGGAGTGTGCCTAATATCTGAGCGAGTGCTCAAAATGGACAATTGTTGAGAGATGGCAGAAGTCTTAGCTGTGAGCAAGAAACAGGTGACATAGACACAGAAGGTAGGAAATCTTGCCATGAATGTTATGAGCATCACCTGACTCTCCAACTACTGTTCAAGATGGGCTGATGCTACAGTTGTCACAGGGCAAGTTGCATTGCAAGAGGGAATATCCCTGAAGAATGGAATAGCCAATAAAAATTGTAATTTCCACAGAACCCAAAGCAAGGGGTAAATTTATGGAACAGACCCACTGGGATTCTGGATAATGGAAATAGGAAAAGTCAGTTACATTTTCTTCACACCTGAGGATTGTACATGCAGGTACCGTACATTTAAGATCATGTTATAGATTGGGTAAATTATTATAATTGCGATACTGCTGAAAGCGGGTGTGTAACAGGCCAAAGCACGAGTGTGAAACAATTCCATCATCGTCCATTGAGGTCGAGCATAATACTAAGGGCACATATGCAGGTGATACTCTCTGAGTTATTGGGGAAGTGTGGTGCACTGTTAGCTAGAATCACACACACACAAAGATAAAGATTATACAACAGGCTTTAATCCACAAAGACTTCCACAGAGCCAGGCTGGCTGTGGCTGCAGCCACTCTGAGTGAGGCCTCGGGAGGCCGGCGCAGGCTTAGATCCCGGAGGGTGATCGACCCCCGACTGGGTGGGGCTTGATCCCTTCAGGCTGACTGATTGGCAGCCAGCCAGGTGTTGAACTGTCCCCTTACACTCCCGCAGGTACAGGGGCTTCCCCCTGCAGTGGTGTACCACCACAGGAAGTAATATGTTTGATCCCTTGTAATTTGGAAAGGATCACAAGGTGACACTACAAGGTGAAACACAAAGCGTTCTGGGGCGCCCTGAGATTGTGAAAGGCTTCACATAAAGAGGAAGCTTTTTACATTTATGATTAATTAAAAGTTCTACAGTGGATGAAAATAACTTAGAGTCTGTTCCTGTTTTCATGAAGTACATGTGCAATGAAATAGAACTTCCAGAGCAAAGCAAAGAGCAAGGACAGGAGATCCTCGGGATCCTGCATCTTAGTCGTACCGATGATCTGCTCTCTTTACAGATGCTTGCCAGGATTTAAAGAAGAAAACTGTGAAGAACCAATCAACAGCTGCAAACTCCTTAATATCAGCTGCTTTCACTCCGCACAGTGTGTGAACTTAATTGATGGATTCACCGTAAGTAATACTCAAATATTAATAACATGTTAGTAAACCAGTTGGGAAGCAATACACTAAAAAAAAATGTTAGTCCAAATGTGATATTGTTATCTCTGGATCTTTATTTATCACTTTTATATTTTAAATTTAGACATAGAGCACGGTAACAGGCCCTTCCGCTCCACAACCCCCATGCCACCCCATTACACCCAATTGACCTGCGACCCTGGTATGTTTTGAAGGGTGGGAGGAAATAGCAGCACCTGGAGGAAACCATTGCAGTCACGGGGACAACGTACAAACTCCTTACAGACAGTGGCGGATTCAAACACCGGTCGCTGGCACGGTGCCATGCCACTTTTGTCTGGGAGTGAATTCAATTCCAAGATTAGGTTGATCTTACATTGATGAGAATGATTGTTAAAATGTGGATTTTCTAACTTCTTTATTTTTTAAATATCCCTTGGATGTTTCAGGTGTCGAAATTATACAAAATTTATTTTTGCCTGCTACAAGGCAGATAGATTTTCCATTGGCAGGATTTGCTTTCGCGCCTCTTATAGACACAGTCAGAAATGAGGAAAAGAGAGTCCCCCCCTGAGTCACTGAGTGCCCTCACAGCTGCACAGAGTCCAGTCCAAACCATTGGTAACCCAAGCTCCAGATCCAAACTTCCGACATGGTCAGGAACCCTTCAGCACCCTCGGCACCTCCTCACATCTTGATTCTGATACCTGGTATCCTCCAGCCATTTCAAGCCACTCTCCAGCAGCCCACAGCCCAGCATGAGTCTCCCGACAGCAGTCTCCGGCAGCCCACAGCTTCCACGGGTTCCTCACCTCAAGTTGCCAGCAGCCCACTTCATGCTCTGGTCCCTCAGCTGCAGAGCCTCCTCTGAACCCAAATCCTATAACTATACTTTGGTCAGTGCTGGAAATGTGTCCATTATGAAACTGACTCCTCATTTAAATACACCTCTCATGAACCTCTCATGAATGGATAGAACACACACCTTCCAAAGTGTTCACATGCCACCCGGACTGGCACTCTGACCATCTGCGGAAGAGTCTGTAATGCCAACAATGGTCTCATTCCCAAGAGACATTCTAAGAAGAAACAGAAAAAGATTGGTGGGGTTCGTGGCATAGTAACCCATCATGAAACATCTGAAGGAAATAGGAATAGAGTTAAAGGGAAACTGTGTAGAATCTTGGGCAGTCCATTTTGTTAGGATATCAAGCAAATAGAATTGCAAAAGCATTGTGATGGTATAAATAATGGTAATTTCCCACAGAGGGAGTTTCTGCCTTAGTCCTGGTGTTTCACAGAGTAAATACAAATCAATTAAAATAATTATGAGCTACATTCTCGTGTATAGTTAAACAACAGCATTGACAATATTATGGAAACTGGAAAAAAAAAGAGAATGGTTACAGCACAGGAACAGGCCCTTTGGCTCATGCGTCTGCACCGAGCATGTTGTCCAATTTGAACTAAAACTGCTGCTAGCACGTGATCCTTATCTCTCTATTCCCCGTATATTCAGGTTTCTACTAGGTGCCTCTTGAATGTTACTGTTCCTGGCAGCCATTCCAGGCACCTACCACTTTCTGTGTCTATAAGAGAAACAATTGCCCTGCACAACTTTTGTAAACTTTTCCGCCATCTTGAAAAACACATGTCCTCTTATGTGTGTCATTACCCTGGGAAAAAGACTGATTGTCTCCCCCATCTTTGGCTCTCAAAATGTTATAAAATTCTATCAGGTCATTCCCTCCTCCAGTGATTCAGAGAAAACAACCACATTTGTCCAACCTCTCCTGATTCGTCTTCCCTCTGATCGATACAACATATTGGGAAATTTCTTCTGTACCCTTTCCAAAGCTTCCACTTCCTGTCATGTGGTGACCAGAATAGTACATAATTCCCCCAGTGTGGCTAAATGAAAGGTTTATTTAATTGTGACATGACTTAATGCCCTGCCCAATGAAGCTAAGAATATCATATGTCCTCTTTACCACCTTATCTATTTGTTTGGTCGGTTTTGAGGATCTATGTACTTGAGCTCCCAAATCTATCTGCACATCCATGCTTTCAAGCATCCTGCCTTTGACTGTACCCTCCTAATATTTGACCTCCCGAAATACAACAATTCTTACTTGTCCAGATTAAGTTTAATATTGCAGAACAGTACAAGGCAATTCACAAGAGAGTTTTCAGACTCCAAGTTCTATAAGGATTCCAAGGATAAAAGAGTTAGACATTGAGTTGGCATAAGTAAGAGGTAATGAGGTTCAGGTGAGTATCTTTTGAGCCCAAAGCCTTATCCACAAATTACAAATAGTTGAGTAATTAAAATCAGGGTTGATTAAGTGAGGTAGAAGCACAAACATTTCAGAAGATTGTAGAGATGTGAACGTTCTTTGTCAGGAGTGTGCTCTCCTTTTTGAATGAGCACTTTGGATGATTTATGGGGTCTTAAAGGCAAGTCAGCAGAATGGTTGGTGCAGGTGTGGAAGATAAATTTACATTCAAATTTCTGCTTCTCTGTTTTGTTTAAATTCGACATCCTTCCAAAAACCCACTGAATCAATGGTAAACTTAACAGTTCATTTGTAAGTGACAGTGATTCACATTTTTAAATCCATTTCATTGTTGGAATATAAAGCATTTTTTTTCACAAATCTGACAGGACACCTGGTAGATTGCTGACTTTCAACTGAAATTATGCAGTTTCACTTGGAAAATATCTGTTAGAAAATATTTCAAAGGCTTACCTTTTAAATGGTAATAATTTTGTTCCTGTTATAGACTGAAACTGTACTCAGTGGAGACAGAAGAACATGGGATAAAGAAGCAGATGCAGGCCATTTAGCCCCTTGTGCTTGCTCTAGCATTCCATGAGATCATGGCTAATCTTTTACCTCAGCACCATTTCTTTCTCTAGCCACACTTCTAATTCCATTAATACTTAAAATATATATTGATACTTGAATATCATCGGGTATCTTGCGTTGGGAATTGCAAAGGTTCACTACCAAATTGAAGAAATTTCTTCTCATCTTTTTATGAATGGCCAATCCATTATTGACAGAGACACAAGGCCTTGGATATCTAACTCCATAATTACCCTGTCATAAAGGTTTTGTGCATATCAACAAATTCACTTTTCATTCTTTTAAACTTGGGATGTAATTTTCTTTATCAATTCTTGTGAGGCAAACTCACCAGCCCAAGAATGGATCTAATGAACCTTTGCCATATTCTTCCAATATAGCTCTGTTCTTCCTGAGGGAAGTGGACTAGTAATGCGCATAATATTCTCCACGCAATCTCATCAGGACTTTCTGTAATTGGAGCATGTTGTCGCTTACCTTCTATCTGAAACCTCTTGCAATAAAGGCCAAAATATTATTTGCCTTCCAACTTGCTGAAACTGCAAGATGATTTTCAGTGCTTTATGTAATGGGCATGCAGGTCTTGCTGAACACAAAAACATTTCACTCTCGCACCATTTAAAAGGAGTCCTCACTAGAACATCACCGTACTCCCAGACAATTAAACACACAGAACTATCACATTTTCACCACCATATCAGAATGTTCAACCAAACTGAACAAATTCTGGTCTGAATTCATGCATTACGTGAGGATTGAACCACATTTGAGTATATTACATGGGAAGTGAGTCATTGCCAGGAAATTGCTGTGTTCTCTAAAAAGTGAGACCGTCTTTTTCTCCTTTGACGTATTGATCTCACTGAATTGCTGGTTAAGACAGTATTGAAGTGTCTTGTGAATGAATGTCAATTGTCTGCTCTGGTGCATGCAGTTGTAATTCCCATATGAGTTCGCACAAAGTTGAGGGCAGAAGGGCCTGTACTGTGCTGTAGTGTTCTCTGTTCTATTCTGCCCACTTTGAGTGAAGCCAAGTTCCCACCATTGGACTGTTTTTAATCTAGGCCACAAAACATTTGAGAACTCTTTCAGAGCAAATGGCTTTTTCAGAATTGTGAATAATTTTCTTTAATATTGAAAACAGCAATTAAATCATCCTGTACTTTTTTCTGAAGAAATTAAGTCCAATTTTGATTCATGATGTCCCTGTTGCTACCTGCCCCTTGTGATGCAGAACCTATTCTTACCAGGAATCCATGACAGGTTGTCATAAACTCATTCCCTTAATGATCCTTTCATTGATATTGATACTGTTCCATCTAATCAACTGAGCCAAAATGCTGGAAGATTATTCATATCATATGATGAATGAAATAAAATAATGTTAAATAAAAATGGAAAATACTTCAGGTTATGATAAAAGATTAAAAGATATAGAGGATAGCATAGGAGCAGACCCTTTGTCTCACCGTGAATATGCTGAACATGATGCCACGCTAATACCATCTGCCTGTGTATGGCCTTTTTCATTGAGTTTCTGTTTTTACTGTTTACAAATATGCCAGATGATATGATGACTGTCAATGATTTATTGATACATCTCTTTGGCTCATTGCTTTAATCCTGATGTTAAAACCAGAACTGCTTGCCTATTTTCCAATTGTTGAAAGCAAAGCTGATAAATGGAGTTTTTCCTGCCACCCCAACATTGACAACAAGCCTTCTTTATATACATGCAGTTACCTCTGAACATCAGCTGAACTTAACATTTGTCTGTATTTCCATAGATGTATCCATTATAATCCCCGTCTCCACTCGTTGACAACCTAGAGTACTGGTAAATATTGAGGTACCACAATTCAGCAGATGTTAGAATTCACACCTACAGTTGTCGTCTCGTATTGTTACAGCTCAAACTGTAGCCTGGGAGGATTGATCCATGACATTAACAGTGTAGACTACCTGAATTAATTTGTCATTATAATTATTAAACAGACCTTATTTTTTCCATATTTTTAGGCAAGATAAAGACAAATTAATAAGAGTAGAAGCAGACTGACAAATCAGATCTTGCACAAGATTGGATGCAGCAATGTTCAGAATACAGGGAAATGTGCAATATTTACTGTGGATTAGTCATGTGATACTTTTTAACCTTTATTGGCCACTGAGGACTCTCTTTAACCTTAATATTCACCTTCAAAACCATTCACTTCTTCAGAAATCTTGTTAAAGGAAATTTCTCTCCTTGCCAATATTTTTGGGTGATGGCAATTGCTTTACAGTTTCACCTATTAATATAACTCAAAGAGCTGAGACTGCAATGATTTGCTGCAGGAAACTTAGTTGAGATTGTTTCTTGAGAACAAATGTTGGATGTGTTTATTTCAATTGTTTTGGTATGCTTCAACCATTGCCATTTTTTCATGTGATGAGAGCTTCATTCCTTCCATCAACAACTCAAGATTTTCCAGTCATATTCAGATATTCTTTCTGTCTTTGGATATATTGAATTCTCAACTATTTATTCACTTTTATCACTGCAAAAGTGACCCTATTGTGCAACAGGAATCCTTCTGATTCAATTTTCAACTGTCTCTAAATGCTAAAAATATCTCCACTGTAAATAGAATGATTAACCAGCAGGGAACAGGCCATTCAATGCAAATGGTCATTGACAAGGCATCCATCTTTCTCTGGCTTCCTCATATGTACATCTACATCTATTCACCTCAACTACTCCTAATAATGGATGCCATCTTTTAACCAAACATTCAAATGAAGTTTCTCCTGAATTCCTGACTGCACATAACCCAAATCTTATGTTATATTTATGATATGCGGTTTTACTCTCTCCATATTCTATCAAGTATTTTCATTATAATTTTTGACAATGTTATCTGATTCAATGGATTGGAAAGGCAAATGACTCGAAGATCAGTGTATTTTACAGCAAACAAAGAAAGTTTACTCAGAAAACAGAAGCTATTCAAAAGTGTAGACATGCAGCACGGTAACAGGGCCTTTCTGCTCACGAGCCTGTGCCAGTCAATTATGCCCAATTAACTAACAACCCAGGTACGTTTTGAAGGGTGGGAGGAAACCAGAGCTCCCGGAGGAAACCCATGCAGACACGGGGAGAACGTGCAAACTCCTTACAGACAGTTGCAGGCACTGTACCAGAGTTGCACTAACGACTATGCTAATTGTACCTCCCAATAAAACTGAAGAAACAGAAGCCAGATCCACTCTTTCCATTGCAGAGCCAATTTTCCGAAAACATTGTCGCATGTATAGGACTGTTATGTGATGTGTGAAAAATCATCTGCCATTTGTCATCTGATTGACAAGACAGTACCTGAGAATATACTGTGTCGGACAAGATGGGCACCTTTGGAGAATCGTATGAGCAAGCTCTTCTTCCATTGTTCCTGTTTTCCCTTTAGGTTGTCTGCTCAATGTTCTGTTCACCCCATTTCTGAACAGATCAGTGAATCTTTCTTCCACTTTAGGTTCAGTCCTTCCTTTTCTCACTTTTATGTTCCAATCTCCTTGATTTTCCCAGTCAATGTCTGTTTAAGACTCCTGATAGCACAAACTCACAAAAGAATGGAGCAGGTACCGGACATTTTCCCCTTATGCATGCTCCACTCTGCAGATTTATTGTGGCTAATAGATTGTCCCTTAGCACCAGCTTCCTGCACCAATTCCTGAGCCATTGATTCCCCCGATAGTGCAAAATATCAGTGTTTCTCCTGAATATATTCAGCAACGTATCCTCCACAGCCCTCAAGGAGAGCAATTTTGGAAGATCCTCCACTCTCTGGGCAAGGGAATTGCTCCTTATCTCTCCTCAATGTCGCACTCCCTATTTTGAGATTGTGATCCCTAATTTTTAACAGTAAAGAAATGTGAAATATTATTTCTGTATCTATCTAGCGAAGGATTTTGTTGGAAGGCCAATGCCATATGACACTGAGCGTGAGAAGGGGATGTGCCTGAGAATTTGGTGAGGAATTATTGGCCAGTTTAATGTGCTTGCCATTACCAAAGTTCTAATATTCTCAGCAATGTGTGAAGTGGGAGCAGTGAACTAATAAATAGCTTCCCTGGTATCATGCCTGTCATTGATTTATAGCAATTGCTTTACTTGTATATGACTTGCCCACAGAAAGACAGCGCCAATAGCTGAGAACACTTTTCATAAGGATGTCTTGACCCATGTTTTGCTGTGCATCAATGATTCAATGACTTCCTTGGTCCTGGGTCCAGTGGTTAAAATGGATGGTGCTTGATGTATTGCCAAGTTCAGGCCAAAAATATATTCTGTTTTGGCATTCTTCAACCAGTCAGCATCAATATTGACATCCAATTTGTATTTCCCTCTCGTGCTTTCCCTCATCCTCCCTTCCTCCAGCTTCCCAACTACTTTCTTTCCTTCTCCTATCAGAGCTAATGTTGGCCTCTCCTGCATCACTGCTCAACTTCTCCTTCTCTTTCCTCCCACTTGCATCCACGTATTACCTCTTTTCTATTAGCCTGCAGTTCCTCTCCATTTCCCTTTCCCTTTTTCACCCCTTCCCCCACCTGATTTTCAGCATTCATGAGGAAGGGGTCAGCCCAGTGACATTGACTATGATTTCTTCCAATGAATGCTGCTAATTTCCTCTAACACATTTGTTTGCTATTATTTTCTTTCCTGAGCTGTTTTAAAGGGAAGGATTGGGAGGTTCTTGAGGTCAAAGGATCAAGAACAATGAGTGGGAGGATCACTCAGCAATCACAGAGCTATTCGACAGACTGGCAACCGGCGAAGCTTTCTGAATAGGATTCCCATTGCTTGTCTATGTTCAGGCACATTCCCTTTTTTCATATTGCTGCAGAGATATTTGCACTGTTTTAGCTAGCTATTCTGAGTGACAATCAGACTCAAATTGAGTAAGGTTGGGATCTTTTAGTAATGAGGTGCATGCTTCTGCAAAAGCATTCACTTTCTGGTCAGGGAATGAATTATATGGACTATGGCATTTTGTTCCGAAACATGGTAAATTGGTAGAAATGTTTAAAAATTGAAATGTGCCTTTTCATTTTATTCTTTTTCCCCACATCCTCATTTGTATTGTCATGTCACGTGTCCTGATATACAGGGAATAGCATTGCTTTGTGTGCTATCCAGGCCAGTTAACCCATACTTAAACACAGCAGATGACACAATAATTGAACAAAAGAGTACAATGTAAGTCAAAAAGTGCAGGTTGTAGTGTCACAAAGACAATATTCAAGATACAGAGCAAAATAGTCAAAACACTGCAAAGGCATCATCTTTTACCAATCAGAGTTGAAGGATTAAATGAATTAAAAGATTTCTCTCTTTGTTCCCATTCTAGCTCGCTGTTAGTCTACTTTGCGCTTGCACATTCAGTTTCTAGAGAAATGCAGTCCTTTGATTTTACTTTCTCCTTTTTCAACTTTCTCAGTATTAAAGATCGTCATCAGTTTACTCCTCATTCATTTCTTTTTAATAGAAAACATTCAATGAATGGCACATGCTCCAAGTGGCAAATGGTCTCGTGGTGAACCTCTCCTTTATACACAAGAAAAGACGACGAAGGGCTCCAGCCCAAAATGTGGACAATTTCTTTTTTTCTCCCACTGATGCTGCTCGATCCATTGATTTCTTCCAGCAGATTGTGTGTTGCTCCAGATTCCAACATCTGCTGTCTCAAGAGAAAAAGAGATCAGTGAATACAGCTGGGTGGGGAAGAAGAGAAAGGAGCTAGGAAGTGATGTAGGTAGAGGGCAAGGGGCTAAGAAAGATAGCTTCCTGAGAGGAGAAGGAAGGACATTTCAAGCTGGAGGAATGCAGGCAGAGTAAAGAGGGAATGCAAGATACCGTGGAATTGAGTTAAGGTTGGAGAAGTCAATGTCGATGCCATCTGGTTGGAGACTGCCTAGGCCATGGAAGTGCATTAGGGCATGGACAGACATGTCAGTGCTGGATTGAAGTGGTTGGCTCCTGGGAGGTCCTTGCTATTGCAGCATTCAGAGCAAAGATGGCCAATGAAACAACCTTCCAGTCTGGGTCTGGTCTCCCCGATGCAGAAGAGGCCACAACAGTATCACTGGATGCAGTAAGCAACCTTTACAAAATCACAGGTGAAGTGTGGCTCCACATAGAAGGATGATGGTAAGGCAGGAGGTGTAAGTGCAAGGGCAGGGGCAGGAGGTGGGATTACGTTGGTAGCACAAATTGCTGAGATTAAGTTGTTGGATCAAGACTGAGAGAGGTGAATGAAGGGAACCTTGTCTTTATTGCAACTGTGGGGGAAGGGCCAGTGCAGGTTCACAGGAAATAGAGGAGATGCAGGTGAGGTCTGACTTAATGACAGTGATGGGGAAGCCACATTTTCGGAAGGAGGAGGACATCTCAGATGTCTGAATTGGAAAGCTGCATCCTGGGGGTAGAGACGGCGGAATTGAGAGAAAGTAATAGAATCTTTATAAGAGAAAGGGTGGGAAGAGTTGTCGTCAAAAAATTTGTGGGAGTCAAAGGGTTTATAGAAGATACCAGTGGATTGTTTTTCCTCCTGAAACAGAGAGATTGAGAAAGGGGGGGAGTTCTCTTTGAACATTAAAAGCCTTGAAATCTGCCATTGAGATATCTCAGCATCAGAATTTATTTCAAGATTGCCTGGTCTAAATGCATTCTTTCTGTTATGCTGCCAAACATTAAAATGGCATGAAGTGGCATACTAGAATTGGACTTTCAAATTGCAAAGTGGAAGGGAAAGGTTTAAAAGGTATTTGTAACATTTTAATGTTCCGAGAGTGAGTGTGATGAATAACTATTGTTTTCTTTTACATCACTGGGTAGTTTTTGCCAAATCCTGACCTCATTAGATGGGTTGGCTGTTTAGCTTAATAAGTAAAATAACATCTGATGAGTCAATCTGTTTTCCGTGAAGAGGGTAAGCTGGAAAGTGGACCTTCTCCTCTTGAATTCAGAATAAACTATTTCTACGCTAGATGCAGTTTTAGTAATGTGGAACCAAATGACTTCACCCATACTCTACACCAACACATTTCACCAACTGGACATGTTTCATCTCAGACACAATTTATCCCTTCTGCCTGTCTCAAGAGACTGTCAATTACAGCAGAAATCTGAGCACTCTGTTTCTGAAAGGTCAGACATTCTTTTCCCCTCTGTTTCCAGTCTCTACGTGACATAATTTCTAAGTCCAAGGCATAGAGTGTGATCTAGTAGAAGGGTAATCGGAAATAATAGCTTGACCCTATGCATCAGACTACCAATATAAAATTGAGCAAACACACCTGAGGAAGAAGTCAGAAATATTCAGAAGAGAATCTCAGTAGAGAAAAAAAAAACGCTCTTGGTAAGGTCCTGTGAACAATGAAAATCGCTACTGATTTATTTATTTATTTATTTTGACACTTGATCTCAAAATCTATTTCATTTTTCAAATCATCTTATTTTATCAGGGAGTAACTTTATTTCACATCTTGAATGCAAACAGAGAAAAAGTTGAATTTAACTCAGCTATTTTTTTGTATTGCTAAATGCTCTTCATATCACGGGTCATTTTTCTTCCTGTTTTGATTTGAATGTGACATGTAAAATTTGAACCAATAAGAATGAGGTGGAGCACAAGGTGCAGAATGAGAGGAGTTGAGAGCCAATAATGAGACTCTCAATTTTTGATGAACTCCCTTGCACTAGCAACATATATGATCATTGTGATTACCACCCAGGAGAAGCATATTTATTTACATTTGCAGGAACTACAAGTTTTTAGTTGCTACAATAAGGCACATTTCTATTTCTCGCAACCAAATGTAACCGCTCAACTGAGAATCTAATGATTGAGCTTCGTCGAGTTACATTTGAACACAAAATTCTGGAAAGCTAAATATGTCGAGAGATACAGATGGTCATGTCCCTTATTTCAGAGGAAAGGTTATGCCAATATCCAATCTTCCTTCACAAAGGGAAATAAAAGATTCTCTGAAAGCTTATCGACAGTACCCTGGTTAGTCAGCATTTATCCCTCAAGTCACGTCACCAATGTGCAACCAGCTTCCCATCTTCCTTCAGCAAACAATAAACTTGGTGTGTTGCACAATACCTGGGGGGATGAAGTTGGGAGGTGTTGGTGGGATGAAGGCATTATTGATGTTTTGGTTCAAGGCCTTGCATCAGAACCCATCATTACTTTTGCTCAATATTCTAATATCTACAGCATTTTGTGTCTTGACATTACCTTCCTGTCTCTGCCTCCACCCTTCCCTCCTTCTGACTTGCTTCATTTGCTGCTTCTTCTCTCTACTTAGCTCTCTTCACCTATCACTGACCACCCTCTTTCTTTCCAACTTGGCACCTCCATCTTCTCCTCCCCCACCTGTCTCCATTTACTCATCACCTCCGTCGTCCCCTGGCTTTAAACAGTTCCACCTATTGCCTGTCAGCCCCTGTCTCAACCCTCCCTCTTACCTCTCAATTCTAAAGCAGGGTCACAACCTGAAACGTTTCCACCAGAAGCATTGAACTCCTCCAGCTGAATGATTTTCATTCTGGATTACAACATCTGCAATCTCTTAAGTCTTTGTATTATCATCATCTGGTTTGTGGGACTTGCATGCCTATCAGTTCCTATGTTAGTTCTCTGATTGGGGTGGGTGGGGGGGGGGGCAGGGAGGGGAAACTGCCTCCCAAATTTGGACAAAAGTGGGGAAAATTCGGGCAAAGCAAGAAGAAAAAAAAAAGCAAAAAGATAAACAAATTAACAATGATGGGAAATTAATTGCTGGCCAATAGTCAACCAAAATTCTTGATAAACAACCTTCTTAAATTTGTCCTCGTTACATTTTTTCAGTACAGGAATTAACCCAACACTCTTAATTCTACGACTTAATAGTCAAATTTGTTCTGGCTTGGAGATTGTGGATCGGTCACATGTAGCCAGCTGTTTACACGGGGATGGAAAGCCAAACACGCTCACTCTGAAATCTATTTATAGTAATGTCGACCAGCTCTATACGAGTCGCTCTCCCCAGTGCATGTTCTGTTCTTGTGAGACACCAAATCCAAATTGTTTCCACCAAATCTCATCATGGAATGAGTACACAAATGGTTTTATCGGCAAGCAAATAAATTCATTATGACTGTTCATGCTGGTCAGACTGTGACTTTTACACCAGTGTCCAAAAAAAATCACAACAGACATT
Source organism: Narcine bancroftii (assembly GCF_036971445.1). Taxonomy (NCBI): domain Eukaryota; kingdom Metazoa; phylum Chordata; class Chondrichthyes; order Torpediniformes; family Narcinidae; genus Narcine; species Narcine bancroftii. The sequence continues at coordinate 132,118,354 of NC_091474.1, read as the reverse complement.
GAGTGGCTATTTTTAAAAACATACTTTGCCAAATCTTTCAGAGGGGTGATAATAATAAAGATGATTTATCTATAACCACCCAAACTATCGCCAAAACCTTCTTTGTTGACAGTGACTATCAGAACATTACAAAAAAAACTTAAGTCTCTACAGAGCCTGGCTTTTCTGAATCTGAAAATATTTCAAGTGATGAAAATGGCAATGAAGTGAACGTGACCCATGAATCTCCATTGGCTCCGCAGGACCAGTATCACTGAAACTGGACCAAATCAGCCAATTTTGACACAATATTGAGCGAAATTTGGTCAGGAGTCTAGTTTGAGAGATTTGAAGAGAGAATAGTTTAAACTTTATCCTTGACTTGCCTATGACGTTGATAAATGTCAAGCTTTGTGTTACCCTTGTAAAGTGTCCATGCAGCGTAACAGTTTTACTTTTGAAAACTGGAAAATGACAAACCAGTTCACAAAGCATTCACACAATGAAGTGGATAGACTATCAAGCAAACGCATTGCACAAAACATCGCTGTTATATCAAGTAAATACTGTACATAGGCAGCCTTGTGTTGAAAATAATACTGTCAAACACAAACAGCCTCAGAAAATCCCTCCAGAGAAAGACTATAGATGTTATAGCAGCTACAATGACCAAGGAAGCTCGAACTGCAGAAATGAAGAAAACTTTGAAAGCATTTGGAAATGCACTGAAAAGTTAAGTGAAACTATCAAAGAAATCATGCAAGGAACATGGTTCTCATTCATGGAAGCAAGAGTTTCACAGAGCAAAAAAGGTGACCCTTTGATTGCGAACCCTGTTGGTGAGTCAAACTGCCAAAGACTGTCATCTCATATCTACCTGCTATTTCAGGTTATTGTGGAAATTGAATCACAATTTAATGGTAGGGTGGGTGGAATTTGTGCACTTGGCTACATTATCCTCAATCCTGATTCGTCAGATGAGCACTGTCAACTTGTTGCATCACATCATGGTGTTGACCTAAAGGCAGGAAAGGCAATCTACACAAAGTTTCTCATGAACTAGACACATCCATCAGGTTCACAGGCAACTGCAACTGGTGTTGTTGAAATGGTTTACAAGAACAATCTTCATGATGTCCTGCAATCTTCAACAAAATCGCTGGTATCTTGGCAACCATTCCTGCTCTATTGTGTTATGCAGCACGCTCCTTCAGCGGCCTCAGAGAAACGAAGACATATCTGAGGAGTATAATGGGTCAAACACAACTAAGCAGTGTGGCAGTACTAAATATTGAGCAAAAAGTATACCAACATGACTGTTGGCAAAAATGTTGACCAATGTTTGCTGCAAGAAAAGCAGAAACAATATTTCTTTTCAGTTGCATGTTGTGTGGTTTGTCCTAACTGTGTCTAATCGATTGATAAAAAGATTTTTTATTAGAAATTGGTAGTAGTGTTTTTATTTGCGTAAAACTTTGGGTAAATCAGCCCCTCTGCCCTCCTTAATCAAAGAGTCCCCATTCGCCCATGTCTCTGATATATCGTGCAAGAGATATTTGAACAGTGAACTGAAGTTTATACCTGCACTGATAATTGCTATTGCAGCATAGAACTTAAGAGGACACCATTTTTGCATGGAATTGAATGTTTCTTTCACATAACCTGGTATGTAATATAAATACCCTCTTTCTGTAGTGCCTCTGCAAGTCTGGATGGACAGGGAGATTATGCCAGCTTGTGGAAAATGCCTGCTTAATTTATCCCAGTCGCTGCCAGAATGGCGCTACATGTGTGGACATCAGCGAATCCAGTCAGTCTCCACAGTACAAGTGTCGGTGCCCCCTCGGATACTCAGGTAAGTTAAAATAAACGTGAAAAAATGTGGTGTCATTGCAAGAGACACTTGACATTAATTTTAGACGTCCAAAGCATTGTTTTTATATCATTCAATGAACTAATTTATTCAGATTTCACAGCAGGTGGAAAAAGAACAATAGTCTTCAGAAAACTTGAATCTTTTTTTTATAACATTACATTTTCTGTGTATACACTTTAACGTGGAGAATATATTTTCATGTGAACTATCCAGAACATAAAGTGGCCTCAGATGAATACAACAAGCAGTTTAAAGGTTTCTTTATTCAGAAAGAATAAAGAACAGGAAACTCTCTTCCATGTGATGGGTTGAATTGAACAGCATAAATGCATTTTAGGGAAGGTAAAAACACAGATGAGAGAGTAAGAAGAGATTATACCTGCAGAGTAAGATCAGGGAGGATGGATGGAATTTCATGTGCATGTTTTTTTTTAAACTTTATTTATTCGTTCAAAAATCAAATAATATATGACATATACAGCCATTAAACATGAACATGAATATTTTTTTATATATATAGAAAAAAAAAGAAAAGATCCCCACCCTCCTTCAGCCAACTTTCCTGAGGAGAGCCATAAAAAAGGAAAAGGAAAGAATATGAAAAAAAAGTTTTAAATCTAATCAATATAAATTGGAATGTAAATATTGACAATCGTTGCAAATCATTTGGGGATGGTTGTCCTTTTTCTGCACTGCATTCTCTGCTCGTCATGTGGCAATCACAATTCATCATTGGCCATACAATAGTGCTTGAAACACTTTATCCTGGAGCAGTGAGCAGAGCAGGATGGAAAGATTATAGATGTTGTGGTCGGGTTTGTGTATATAATGGTAGTGCATTGCACCAGAACATTACAAAGATGCTACAGGTAAGTGTTGTGTCTCACAGCTCCAGCAGCCTGGGGTCAAATTTGACCTCCAGCACTGTCCATGTGGAACTTGTTTCTTTTCCCTGTGACGATGTAGCCTGTTCCAACATCCAAAAGGCATGCGAGTTGTTGGATTTTTGAGCTGCTGCAAATTGCCCCCTAATGTAAAAGAGTATTATGCCAGGCAACTATTCTTGATTATGTCTGAGAGAGTGGACTTCTGCTAAGTAAGAGTGCTGATGAGATGGCTCTGAAAGCTGCCATGGAATGAGTGGGCAAGATGGTGATTACCTCAAGCAAAGATATTGGGTGTGTAAGTTATACAAGCAAACAAATGGGTTAACGTTTGTTATACAAGCAAACAAATGAGGAAGGATATATTGGCTTTGGAGATGGTCCAGAGGAGGTTTACTAGGTTTATCCCTGAGATGAAGGGGTTGACTTATGATGAAAGATTAAATCGTCTAGGATTGTATTTGCTTGAGTTCAGAAGAATGAGAGGAGATCTTATAGAAACATGTAGGATTATGAAGGGTTTGGATAGGATAGATGTAGGAAGGTTTTTTGAGCTGGCCGGGGAAACTAAAACGAGAAGACACAGTCTCAAGATTCAGGGGAGCAGATTTAGGACAGAGATGAGGATAAATAGTTTTTTCCAGAGAGTAGTGAATGTTTGGAATTCTCTAACCATGGAAGTGGTTGAGGCTGCCTCATGAAACATATTTAAAATTTGGTTAGATGAATTTTTACATGATAGAGGAATTAGGGGATATGGGGAGAAGGCAGGTAGGTGGAGTTAGGTCATCAATTAGATCAGCCATGATCATATTGAATGGGGGAGCAGGCTCGATGGGCCATTTTTGGCCTACTCCTGTTCCTACTTCTTATGTTCCTATGTTCCTATAAGGACTTCAGAATGCAGCCATTATTAGAGGGTAAAATGTGAGGGTGGAGAAACTGAATGGATTAAGACCTACCACTGAGAGGAAAATGTAATAAGGAAATGTGGGAAAATGCTTCAAGTTGTTAGAAGGCAAGAAGACAAAAGCAAAATAAATACAATTTAATGGTCATGAAATGGGTTAAGAATGTTAGTATATCTAAGCTACCAGAATATATTCTACAGGTTGTCAGAGGCTAATTATCCCTCATAGCAATGTAACATTGTGAATGAGTAATTGTTCAGACAACTTGAACATTAAATGTCTTGTGAAAAGTTGAGTATTATTCCTTAGACTTTAAAAACTTCCTCTCTTGGGCCATTAGGTGAAACTGACGAGACCATATGTATTGATCATCTCCACTTGCCAAAGTCGATTTTCATCCTGCCTGTCCCAAAGGTGGTTTGGAGCTTTGTTCTGTTGTCTCACAGTTCAAGGAACCCAGCTTTAAGCCTGACCTCTGGTGTGAAATTTGGGCATTGATCCGTATCTGTTTGGATGTCTTCAGGCTTAATTGATATCCTCTCACAAAAATGCTAATAGGTTCATTGGCGTCAAAGACATGAAGAACTTGAAGGGAATTGATGGGCATGTGAGAGAAAGAATAAGTTGCAGGGAAATAAGGAGGAGAAATGGGAGCTAGAATGATCTTGATCGACTTGATGGGCTCCTCCTATGGGGCTACAGTTCGTTTCTGATTATCCAAAATGCTTGGGACCAGACGTTTTTCGGTTAACCGGATTTTTCGGATAACTAGGAAATTGCTTTAAGCTGCCCAGTGGCATCAGCAGAATACTTGTATCAGTGGTTAAACAACAATAAAAAAAACAAGGTTTTTCAAGCATGAAATCATGTTTAATTCTTACCAAATAACAAAGTGATGTCTGCTGACAAAATAAGATAAATGCATAAATTTAAGAAAAGATCTTTTTTTTTCGACTTTCAAAATATAAGATAACTGAGATTTTCGGTTAAATAATTTTTGGATAATCGGAAGCGTAATGTATAAGTTTAAGTTAAAATTCACTGCTTCAAAATCAACCCAAATAGAACATAACAGTGATAATAGTTTTCACAAGTCTTCTTTCTCCTTTGTGCACTTGACAGATTTCTATTATATGATTTGCCTTAAAAGCTATTTCCATATTCCAACTACTATTTGGATGAAACCTTACTATTGAATTCCTGTTTGGATTTATTAGGCTCTGCCATGGAATTGGCCCCTAGTTTCAGATTCCTCCACAAGTAGAAGCATCTTTTCTAGTTTTGGGTTTGGGAAGTGGTGTCAGTCTTGCCAAATAACCAGAGTGCATTTTGAAAATGGACACGGTGGGAAGGGGGTCAAGGTCAGCATGACTGAGGGGTACAAATCAAAATTTTTCCTGGATGCTTTTGAACTCCTTCAGGAATGTTGGCAGTACACTCATCCAGGTACATTGGAAGTTCTTCCATCAATTCATGACATACTGTGCAGATAGTAGAAAGTGTCATGAGCTGTCAGGAGATGACATGGGATGTTAGGAGATGACTCAATCACAATGGGATATAAGCCTCAGATCTATTCATGTATGCATGATATTAGTGTGGCTGGTGCAGTGCAGTTTCTGGTGAATAATGACTGCCAGAATATTGATGATGGAAGAGTTGACGATGGTATTACCATTGATGACCGCTGATCAGCCCATAATAAAGGTGATTGACCTTTGACAAGTACAACCATTTCTCTTTGTGCTTTTATGTCTTTTGTTTTCTCTGGAGCTACTTCATAATTCAATCATCATGTACTAGTGGTGGAGGGGAGAAAGGAGCATTGAATCTTTCAACATTACTGCCAATCAACATTAAAATGGCTACCCTGTCATCAATGCTTCACCACACATTTGGTCTGAGACGTCCAAATATCATGGAGGCATCAGTAGATCAGGGAATGAAAATTGGTGAGAAGAATTCTGCTTATTCCTCACAGCCATTGAAAATTTAACACAGGAGCAGGCCTTTCAACCATTCCTGTCCATGCTGGCCATCAATTACCAATTGATATTGATACCATTTACGAGCACTTGGCCTGCAACCTTCCATGCCCTCATCCTAAACTTGTGTCCTCCACCATTAGTAACCGCAGTAATTTACAATGTTGGATGAAGGTGCCATGTAAATACCTTAACAAGGATTTAATTAAAAAAACAATAAATTGTGAATTTATTAAATATTTTGTTTTGTATTTATGGCATAAGGGAAATATAACATTCCAAACTTCACAAGAAAATTAATAAGCAATCAGGGAAAGGGTTTTCCTAAGCAATTTCTGTGGCTTCAGTCATATTTTAATAAAACTTCTAATGTTAAGCAGGAACTCAGAAATAACAAAGCCATTGAGGACCATGGGCTTTTTCATCTTCCTATATTTATAGTTTTACTTTAGGAAACTATTCTCAGAGAACTTAACAGCAACAGTAGTAAAAACATAAAAGCCTACAGACACTGTGGTTGAAGTAAAAACACAGAATGCTGGAGAAACTCAGGTGGTCAAACAATGTCCTTTATGTAGCAAGGATAAAATTACCTTGATGAGTGGCTCACGCCTGAAAAGTTGGTTGTATCTTTGTTACATAAAGTCGACCAGCTGAGTTTCTCCAGCATTGTGTTTTTAATTAACAGCAATAGTTCCTTTTTAATTTTGGGACAAGTTATTTCTTCTTTTATTTTGCAAGATCTCAATCATCCACAGTTTTCAGCCCCAAATCCTGGTCCACACACACCACCCCACATCACATCCATTCTGGTATTTCCAATCATTTATTTTCCTCCTTACAAACATCATTAATAAAACACACTGCTGCTGTATTTGACACTGTTGTACAAAATAACCTATTGGTGATAAATCACAGCAAGCAATTTGTGAGTGCAGTCTATAAAATCCATTCTCCAGTACTTTCATTCATGTGAAGAGGGAGGTTTCTGCACAACACACACACACACACACACACATACACACACACGCACAATATACCCAAAACATTGAGATGCTGGAGGAACTCAGTTGGTCTTGCCGCTTCCATGGGTTCCAATGGCCAGTCAGCATTTTGCATCAGGATCCTTTATCAAGGGTGGGGGGGCATGGCAAGATGGCATAGAAGAAAGACGTGTGTTCCACCTTTCCCCAGCTGGATTATTAAATATCCGACTTTAAAAAGAATAAAAGTGGTTAAAAATTGTATTTACAGTTCTTTGAATAACAGTGATTCATCATGGCTAGTAATGTGAAGAAATCTAAAACTCAACTTCAGAAGAAATTATCATATAAAAGTATAGATGATCTGAGGCCTACCTGCACAGCTGAATCCACGAAGTCGTTGTTGGGAGTCTCCAAACCCCAGAGGATTCCTGCTCGTTCAAGTTTGACTTCGGTGCCGATCCTGCAGTTGCAAGATGGTGCTGGCACTTCGGTGAGTTCAGCCAAAGCCGACCCGCGTAGCCCGGTTCTGCCGGGCATGCACGAAGCATCCTGGGTCTGGGACCTTTTGGAAAAAGTGTGGGCTGTGAGGGAGCCCGAGTGCTGGTGCCTCGACAAGGCCAGGGTGCTGGCGTCGGGTGTCCAGACCTGCAGCCGCACAGTTAGAGGACCTATGGTGACTGAAGGTGCTCTGGAGGAGGAGCCTGTACTTATAGAAAGTAGACCTCAAAAAGTGGTTATGGAATCTGGATTGGACTCAGTGTTCACTGTTTTGGAAGGGATTGCTTTTCGAATGGATTTTATTTCAAAACAAATGTCAACTCCAATAACCCAAGGATTTATGGATATGAAAATAAAAATGAATACTTTATGTGAAGAAATGTCAATTATGAAACAAGAAATGATTGTAGTTAAGAGTGATATCTGTTGATATTGTACAAAATAATTTTTAAAAAATTAAAACAGCTTTTTCTGAATGTCAAAATCAAGTGGAGCGCAATAAAGAAAAAAATAGGGATTGGGGGATTCAAAGAAGGGATTTATTGAAGAAGATTGATTCTTTGGAAAATCAAAGCTGGAGAAATAATGTGAAAATAGTTGGTCTTCCAGAGGAATTTGAAGGTTCTGAACCAAATAAAATTTTTTAAACATTGGATCCCAGAGGTATTGGGTAAAGAGTTTTTTTCCTGAAGGTTTGGAACTGGATCAGGCCCATAGAGCGTGGAGGAAAACAAACACTTCCTGGACAAACTCCAAGGGCGGTCTTGATTCGTTGTTTGAAGTATCAAGATAGAGAAATGATTTTACGAATGGAGGCACAAAAATGGAGGCAGAGTCGATCCCCGCTGATGATTCAAAACAATAGAGTGTTATTTATGCCGATTTGAGACAAGAGGTTATTAGAAGACGATGGGAATTTAATTCGGCTAAAGATGTCTTATAGCGAAAAGGCTATAAGTTTGCTTTTGGTTATCTTGAAATTTTTAAGGTTTTTTATGGAAACTTTCAATCTCAATCTTCTGAGAATGATCACGATGCCTTGGTTTTTGTTAATTCATTGCCAGAATTGTGAAGAAATGGGCGGTCTTCACCATTGTCTCCTAAGAAGAGAGTAAATGGAAATAAAAATGGGAATGGGTTTGGAAAGAATGGAAAGAAAGAAGAGCTGACACGAAGTCGTCTTGACATTAAAGATCCAGAATAATCATTGGGCTTGGAATCATTGGGTTGAATATATTTACTATATTTGATTGTTTTTAGCTCCTAGAACGCTTCCACCAGCGTTGTCTCCGCTCCATCCTCAATATTCAATGGAGCGACTTCATCTCCAACATCGAAGTACTCGAGATGGCAGAGGCTGACAGCATCGAATCCATGCTGCTGAAGATCCAACTGCGCTGGGTAGGTCACGTCTCCAGAATGGAGGACCATCGCCTTCCCAAGATCGTGTTTTATGGCGATCTCACCACTGGCCACTGTGACAGAGGTGCACCAAAGAAGAGGTACAAGGACTGCCTAAAGAAATCTCTTGCTGCCTGCCACATTGACCACCACCAGTGGGCTGGTATCACCTCAAACCGTGCATCTTGGCGCCTCACAGTTCGGCGGGCAGCAACCTCCTTTGAAGAAGACCGCAGAGACCACCTCACTGACAAAAGACAAAAGAGGAAAAACCCAACACCCAACCCCAACCAACCAATTTTCCCCTGCAACCGCTGCAACCGTGTCTGCCTGCCCCGCATCAGACTTGTCAGCCACAAACGAGCCTGCAGCTGACATGGACATTTACCCCTCCATAAATCTTCGTCTGCGAAGCCAAGCCAAAGAAAAGAAGAAGAAGAATTATATAACAAATATGTATCTGGCTGGGAGGGATGGATGACACTGAAAGCTTTGACTGTCATCTACCACTAGTGGGTTTTCCACACCAAGTTTTTTAGGATGTTACTACCTTTTAGGTGTTTTTTATTTTTTGGAGTTTTTTTAAATTTTTTTAAATTTTTTGTTTATTGAGGGGTGGGTTTTGTGTTTTCTTTTTTTGGTGTTTTTGAAGAATTATAAAGGGGAGCGTTATTTTATAAAGTGTAAATATATTAGTAGTTAGTAAAAATGTCTACTTTGAATTTTGCTACTTTTAATGTTCAGGAATTAAATAATTCAATTAAGCAAAAGGGGGTATTGACTTATAAAAAATGAAAATTGATATTGCTTTTTTACAAGAAGCACATTTGACTGAAAAGGAACATATTTGAAATTGAAAAGAGATTGGGTTGGATATGTGTTTTTTTTCTTCTTTTAATTCTCAGGCAAGAGGGGTGGAGATTTTGATTCATAAAAATTTATCATTTGATTTGGAATCTTCAGAGGGAAATGTAAGTAGAGTTTTACGGGTGAATTGTAAAATCTTTGCTGAATCTTGGACTTTGCTTAATCTTTATGCACCTAATGTAGATGATGAGCGGTTTATTTCAGAAGCTTTTTTATTGTTAACTCAAGCTAATGAAAATATTTTAGTTGGGGGAAATTTTAATTGTGTTTTGGTACTTTTATTGGATAGAAACCCGAAGAGGATAAAGAAATCAAAGACAGCAATACAGATTAAAGTGTCGATGAAGGATTTAAATCTGGTAGATATTTGGAGAATGGTTAATCGTCAGAGAAAGATTTTTCTTTTTATTCATCACAACATGATACGTTTTCTAGGATTGATTTTTTTTTGGTATCAACACATCTACAGGGTAGAGTATTGCAATCTGAATATAAAGGTAGAGTTCTATCTGACCATTCATTATTTTTTTCTTGTGAAAGTTCAGAAGTGGTACGTTCGTCGTATAGATGGAGGTTTAATGCAATGTTATTGAAAAAACCAGTTTGTTACTTTTGTTAAAGAGCATATCTCTTTATTTTTGACTGAGAATATTAATTCTGTGGATAGTCATTTTGTAGTATGGAATGTGTTAAAAGCTTATTTGAAGGGATAGATTATTAGTTATTCGACAAAACAAGAAACAATTTATGGCAGAAAGTTTAATGTTGGAAAATCAGATTGCTGAGTTGGAGAAAGACTTTCCAGAAGGATGTGATTGAAGATTTTTTAAAAAGCTGCATTAGCAAAATTGAAATTACCATATAATACTTTACAAACTTATCAGTTTGAGTGTTTAATTAATTGAACTAAACAACGTTATTATGAGTTGGGAGAAAGAGCTCATAAGATATTTGCTTGGCAATTGAAAGGTGAACAGGCATCTTGGACTATTAACGCCATTAAAAAGAATTCAATAATTACCTATAAGCCTCAGGAAATTAATGACCAGTTTTATTCATTTTATCAAAAATTATATACTTTTGAGGGGAAGTGGGATACTGGTTCTATTGCATCTTATTTATCTAAATTAAGGTTTCTGGTATTAGATGAGAAAGATATCCAGGAATTTGAATCTTCATTTACATATTTTGAAATTGCGGGAGCTATACAGGAAATGCCAAATGGAAAGTCCCCAGGGGACGATGGATTTCCTGTGGAATTTTATAAATTTTTAAATGATGATTTATCTAGAGTATTTGGTGATGTGTTAAAACAAGTTACTGAAGAACAGAAGTTCCCAAAATCTTGTTCAAGTGCTTTAATAACTGTCATTCCAAAAAAAGATAGAGATCCATTAAAAGTGTCTTCATATAGACCTATTTCTTCATTAAATGTAGATTATAAAATTATATCCAAGGTACTAGCTAATAGACTTGCTATGTACTTACCTAAGTTGATACATACTGATCAAACAGGTTTTATTAAGAATAGAAATGCATCTGATAATATTCTTCGATTAATTACTTTGGTCAATGCATACCGAAAGCAGCCGAACCATCCTATGGTGGTTGAACTAGATGCAGAAAAGGCTTTTGATAGGGTTGAATGGGATTTTTTATTTAAGGTGTTAGAAAAGTTTAAATTCAGCCCTTTTTTCTTAGTTGAGTTAAAGCTTTATATACGAACCCGATTCCTAGGGTGGTGACAAATGTTCAGATTTCTTTACCATATAAGTTGACTCATTCAACTCAGCAGGGCTGTCCATTGTCACCTGCCTTATTTTCTTATTTGCATTGGCTATTGAACCATTAGCAGACTATTAGGCAAAATTATGAAATTAGAGGGATGAAGGCAATGAATAAAGAATATAAGATTAATATATTTGCAGATGATATATTTGATGGAACCGGAATGCTTGTTGAAGCAGTTACAAGAGTGTTTGTGAAAATTTGGAGAATTGTCAGGATATAAAGTTAATTGGGATAGAAGTGAAATTTTATCAGTTGGGATAGGAAATTATTCAGAATTTAAAATTATTAAAAAATTAAAGTGGACAAATAAAATTAAATATTTAGGTGTGTTTGTAGATTTTAATTATCAGTCATTATATCAGTTAAATTATGTGCCTGCATTAAAATGGATTAAAGCAGATTTGATTAAGTTGAAAGATCTTCCATTAACTTTGATTGGAAGGGTCAATTGTATTAAAATGAATATTTTTCCTCGAATTCAATATTTATTTCAGTCCATACCTTGTTTACTTTCAAAAGGTTTTTTTTATAGGATTTCAGTAAGGTCGTATGGGAGTTTATATGGAAAGGTAAATTAGCTCGAGGGGCATTGTATAAATTTACATGGAAATATGTGTTAGGTGGTCTTCAGTTACCACATTTTCAAAATTATTATCAGTGGCCCAGTTGAAGTTTATTAGCAGGTTGATGCATTTAGATTATCCTCCTTGCTGTGCTAAGGTGGAAATGGTGTGTATTTCTGAGGTTAAGGTAAATTAATTTATATTTCGTTGGAATTTGAATTTGTTACAGGAATATAATATGTCGGTATTGAAACATTTGTTAAAGATCTGGATTTTGAAAAAAATAGGGTTTTGGGATCAAAAGATAAATTATCAATTTTAACTCCATTGTATAATAATCAACTTATTCCTTTTTCTTTTTTTTAAACTTTATTTAAGATTTTATAACATGAATAACATATAAGATTGCATTAAAAAAATTAAGAATAAAATAATAAAATTACAATACAGTATCAGTAATCTAAATAAACTATACCCTCCCCAATAATTATTACACATTAATAACCCAACTCAAATTAATCCAACCCCCCCTTTCCCCCCAAAAATAAAGAGTGAAGAATTAATAAAGTTAATAATATATGTGAGAAAAAAACCCACTTAAAAAAAAAACAAAAACATAACCGATTAAAATACTAAGAAAAAGAAAAGTAATTAATACTAAGATATCAGACTTAAAAAACATTTAAATCAAACTTAAATGCATATATTTAACAAAGGGAGTTAAGATGAAACATATATTTAACTCAAACTTAATATAAAAAATTAGTAAAGTTAGTAACATTATCTATCAAAAATTCTTAAACAATAATCAATTCTCAAAAAAAAAATTGTAGCATGAAAAAAAGTCACATAAACCACCATCTTAAAACAAAATTCAAACCTCATTAAGCATTGTACAATTCAATTTTTGTACTCTTCCACCATGTTTCCCTTTTACTCTTGAATAGTTATCCAATAAAAGCTCCAATACCACATTTAAATATCCCCAATCATTACATTAAAATTCAGATATCCAAATAATAAAAGCACATTTACAACGAAATCTATATCTTCAACAAGTGGAGCATAAACCACAAACAAAATTCAAGCCTCATTAAGAATTGTACAATTCAATTTATAACTTTCACCATTATTCCCTTCGTTCTATAACTAAAATAGCAAAATAATATACACCAGAATTACCACTCCTTTAACCTTAAAGTTAAAGAAAAAATATTAAAAAAACTTATCCATCCCATTCACATTTAAATTTCAGATATTCCTTATCTACTGAATAAACTTTACAAAAATAAAACCACATCAATTTTTATTTTTTTAAACAATCAAATACTTTCTTATGCTTTTTTTAATATTTAAACAAAGAAAACCCCCTTCACTCTTTAATCTAATAATACAAAAAAAAAGGAAAAAAAAAACAGGTAGGAGGTTAAAAATACCCCCTCCCATCTAAACCACGCAATGCGGTAACTCCCAAACAAAAATGGGTGTGAGATAACTCCCACGTAGCAGATGACTTTCAGGAAATAGTGCCTATCCAGTTCTCTCCCCCAACTCTCACTTCTTCTTAAACTAACATCATCATTATTTAATATCCCTTTTTTTTAAAAAAAAATTAGAAAAAAAAATGACAACTCTTCTTTTAATCAGCTCCAACTGCCGAGTCACCATTACAACCATTCCTTCTTGGAGCACGGCTCTTTTCTTCCATCTCTTGTCTCCTTAGAGATCGCAGTGGACTATATCTCTGTTGAAACTGAGTAATTGGCAGCTCTTGAGCAAATGCTATAGCTTCCTTTGGAGAATCAAAGAACTTTGGTTGGCAACCATCTTGGAAAACCTTCAAAACAGCTGGATATCTAAAGGTTGCCTTGTAATCTTTCTTCCACAACAACTCTTTAGCAGGATTGAATTCCCGTCGTTGGAACATAACTTCTTGACTCAAATCCGCATAGAAGAAAACTCAATTATTTTGAATCATCAAGGGTGATTTTCTCTGTTGTGCATTTCTCATAGCCACTCGTAAAATTATTTCTCTGTCGTAATAATTCAAGCAACGAACCAAAACAGGTCTTGGACTTTGACCTGAAATAGGTCTTCTACGCAAGGCTCTGTGACCACGTTCCAGTATTATACCTTCCGGAAAATGTTCTTGACCCAGCACCTGCAGAATCCATTCAGTAAAACATTTTCTTGGGTCTGGTCCCTCCATACCTTCCGGCAAACCAATAATCTTTATATTGTTCCGTCTGGATTGGTTTTCCAAATAATCAATCTTTTTCACCAAATTTTTATTTTGAGTTTGTAAGTCTTCGACCATTTTGGTCACGTCAAAAACTTGATCCCGTATTTCGTCTATATCTTCTTCACACAAATTAAATTTATCTCTCACTTCAAGCTTAAAAGCTCCAAACTCAGCCATCTGTTGAGAATGTATTTTCACCAGAGTATTAAACCTAGTACCAAGTTCAGTCATAATCTTGGATAATCCCTGCATTGTATAAGATAATTTAGATTCAAGATTCACAAAAATCTTTTCAATTGGAAGAGATTTTGGCTCAAAAGATTCCTGCTTCTTCTGCATAACCAAAGGATCTTCTGTTCCTTCCTTCATTCTGGTTGCCTTCCTTATAGTATGACTACATGTGGAAACCCCAGCCACAGCCTCTCCAGCAATGACGCTGGCCAGGGTTTTTCCCAGTCCATAATGTATTAAGTTCTCCCAGTACATCAAGTTGTATAGGTTCTTGTATCTCAAAAGATGCAGTTTGCAGCACCACCTCTCCAGTTGACAAATGCCTTTGAGTAACTCTTTGTTCTAAAGGCTGTTTGGCGCCCTCTTTAGGGGGCTCTACCGATGTAACATAGAGCTCTACATCCGAACACTGTACCTCTCTCCTGGGATCCATTTCATGCTGAGGCCCGGTGTCTTTCCTGTAGGTAGGCTCCAAAACTTGAACTTTTGGAAAATGTAGTTTTTTGATGATTTGTTGTCTTTTTTTTTTGCTCTTTTCCACCAATTGTACCATCATAAGTTAAATTAACAGCACTGAAATTATCTAAACTTTTAAAGAATTTTAACGGGCATTTCTAGACAAAATAATAAGATAGAGTCAGGAGAGGACTGGAAGGCACATCTGATCCTTACGCCATCTTGCCACGCCCCCCCAACTTATTCCTTTTTCAATGTTTAATAATTATTTAAAGAGTTGGGATTTTAAGGGTATAAAGATAATACAGGATTGTTTTGAAGAGGGACAACTTTCTTTTAATCAATTGAGAGAAAAATTTGATATATCTGTAAATTCTTTGTTTGTGTATTACCAACTTAAAGTTTTGGTAAAGGATAATTATGGTAGCGAGATGAATTTACCCACTTTGTCGAGATTTGAGTCTTTGATTTCCTCTGTACCAAAGAAGGGTTATATTTCACTTATGTATAATTTGTTACAAGATAATATGGATAAACTGGACTGGGGAAAATCTAAACTTAAATGGGAGAGTGAATTAGTGTTTATTTTTCCTGAAGATGATTGGGCGGATATGTGTCAGGACAATGTAATCAAATTGACAAATGTAAGATATGGAATGGTTAATTATCATTTTTTACATCAATTATATTTGACTCCGGAGAAATTGAAAAAAAATTGGTCTAGTAATTCAGATTTATGTTTTAGATTTGATTCATGTATTAGAACTTATCTACATGCTGTTTGGATTTGTGTTAAAGTTCAACCATTTTGGCAAGGAATTAAAGTAGTTTTGGAAAAATTGTATAACTTTACATTACCATTAGATCCAATTATTTTTTGTTGGGTAATTTGATTTTGTTGAGGGAATTAGGTTTGGATAAAATTCAAATTGCTTTTATATGTTTGGTGTTATCAGTCGTGCGTAAATGTGTTGCGAGAACTTGGAAAGATAATACAGAGATTAATATACTATGTTAGCATAATGAATTGAAAGCTTGTATTGTTATGGAGAAAAAATCACTTATAATTTACATGATAATTATTCCATTTTTGTGAGTAAATGGTCTCCGTATTTGAAATATATGCATTTAGATATACTTTGAATTGTTTTCAACATTTATAATTTGTTTTAATTATATATATCATTTATATTTTTGGCTCCCCTTAAGGGAGTTGGCTGAAGGGGGTGGGTTTGGGATTTATTTTGTAAAATCAATTTTTGATTATTGGATTGTATGTTATGCTTTTTTTTAATTTTTTTTTTAAAAGAGGGGAGTGGCTTAGTGATCAGTTGTTGGACAGGTGAGAGGGTGGAGTGGCAAGTTGAGCCAGGAACTGCTAGTTGGGGGGAGGCTGGAGAGAAAAATAAACAGAGGAGAGAAGTGAAAAAGATACAGTGGAATGAAATATAGTTGGGGATTAACCGAAAGCTATAAAAATCAATGTTCATGCCGTTGAGTTTGAGGATATTCTGGTGGAATATGATGTGATATATTTGTGGGGATGGTGAAAGGAATTGAAATGGTTGGCTGTAGGATGTTTAAGTTTTGACCTAAGACAGATTGCATGTGTTGGGTGAAGCGGTCTCCCAATCTACGTTTGGTCTCACTGATATAGAGAAAGCCACACTGAGTACAATGTGCATGTAAAGGTTTGCCTGATATGGAAATTTTGTTTGTGGCCCTGGATAGAGGTCAGGGAGAAGTACTGCAAGTACAGTGGGAAGTGCCTGAGGGAGTGGAAGGATGGGTAGAGATGGAACAGCAGGCCAGGGATCTCAGAGAGACTGATCCCTGTGAAAGCAGAACAGAATTTTTAAAAAGGGAACATGTGGCTGGTGGTAGGATCATGCTGAAACTATCAGAAGTGTCTGTAATGTGGTAGATGTGAAGGTGCAAAGTGAGGACTGAAGGAACTGTGACCCTGTTCTATCTGGAGGGAGGTGAGGTGAGAGTATGAAAAATCGATGAGTTATAGTATGAGCTTTATCAATGACAGTTTGGGGAAATCTATATACATTAAAGAGAAGAGGATATTTTGGATACAGTCCACCTTGTTTGTACATCTGAAATGACCTCTTTTTATTTTTAAAGTATTTTATTAATATTTTACAATAGAAAAGTTGAACAATACGATAATGGAAAGTGCTACAAGAAGATTTTAAAAAGTTATAAAAATGATCATAAGTAAAAGTTCCAAAGCACAATCATGATCATAAAATAGGACATAACAAATGAAATAAATTCAAAACCCCTTCCCTAAATAAGGTTGAAGGTTCACGTTAATAAATCAAAGTGGCACAATCCTAGAGTAGGATAACACATGACCAAATTTCCACATTAACAGTAAATCTTAAGGTTAAGGTAGTCGTCCATGAACAGGCCCCATATCATTTGGAATTTAATATTTGAATAATTGATTGCATATCTAATACTTTTTTCCAAATTTAAACAAGCCATTGTGCATGTCCAGGTGGGGTATTATCTTTCCACTTCATCAAAGTTGCACAACTGGCATCAACGAAGCAAAAGATAAAATATGGTATTAAACTGAAGTTAGTAACACATCATCTTCTCAGAATGTTCCAAAAAGAGCAATTGAAGGATTAAGTTCCAATTTGAAATTGAGAATTGCCGATTATGTGTGAAAAACTTCTTTCCAAAATTTTTCTAAGCTGGGGCATGTCCAGAACATATGAATTAAAAAAGCATCATCCATTTTACATTTATCACATCTGGGATATATATTTGAATAAAAAATGAGACAATTTAAATTTAGACATATGGGCTCTGTGTATCACTTTGAATTGCAACAGACAAGGCCAAGCACAAAGGGACGTAGCATTAATCAGTTTAAAAATAGAGTCCCAAACCTCATTGGACAGTGAAAGATTCAAATCAGGCATTCTTGATTTTAATTAATAGAGCTTGTCTTAGACCAGCCAATTTGTCATTAGTAAAAGATATTAAGTCTTTACAGGGAGGCTGTAGTCCAAAAAATGTTTCAAGGATATTTGCCTTGGGAATCCCAGGAAAATCAGGAATCTGAAATTGAACAAAGTGTCTAATTTGTAAATATCTTTTTAAAAAATGAGCTTTGGATAAGATAATTTTGCAACCATTTGTTCAAAAGATGCAAAATTAATGTCAATAAAAAGGTCTTTAAAACATTTAATACCTAATCTGTGCCAGTTGTTGAAGGCAGAATCTTGCAAGGTTGTGAAAGGTGTTTGGATAAAATAGGGCTAGCAAGAGAAAAGCTCTGAAATCTAAGTAAAACCTTCTAAATTGTGCCCATATTCTCCAAATGTGTTTAATGACTGGATTGTCAGTTAATTTGTATAAAGAAGAGGATAGAGAAGATCCAAGAAGTGCCAAGATGGAAATATTCTTAACCTGATCCATTTGTTACTCTTTGATATCCTACCCAACATGAGTAGAAATGGAACTAAATTTTATGAAGAATATGTCCTTCCTTGAATATATGTTGAAATCCCTGCCTCACCCCAGTCAGAGCAAGCAGAGTCCCTTTAGTCTTCAATTTCCAGTCATCCACCTCCTCATCCTACATGCCATCCTCCAACATTTCCATCATCTTCTGCATGATCCCACCACCAGCCACATTTTTCCGTCCCTCTCCTGCTTTTTGCAGGTAGCAGCTCTCTGAGTTTTCTCTGGTCTGCCCTTCCCTTCCCACCCACTTCCTTACACACTTCCCTCTGTCATCGTAGAAATGGTAAAACTTTTTCCAGCATCTTCCCCATCACCAATTCAGGGCCACAAACAGACATTCCAAGTCAGGCAGAGCTTTATGTGCACATTGTCTGACGTAATCTGAATTTGGTGTAATCACTTGGCCTCCTCAACGTCAGTGAGACCAAACGTGGATTTGGCGATGGCATCATTTAACACCTGCGCTCTATCTGTGAGTCAAAGTCAAAAAAAAACTTTCTGCAGCCAATTATTTCAATTCCATTCACCATCCTCAAACAGATACATCTGCCTTCATCCACTGTTTGTGTGAAGCCAATCATATCTTGTCGAAACTACATTGTATTCCTCCTAGACGGCCTTAAACCCGAAGGCATGAACAATGATTTTTCAAATTTTAGATAACCTCCATCTCTACCTCATTCAACTGATTCCATCTCTTTTTTCAGTACACATTCTTGCTTTGTACTTTGTCCTTCCTCCCCCTCCTAGTGGTTCTTTCTACCTGTCTCTTCACCTATTCCACTAACTTTACAATGCCCTATCTCCTGTTAGGTCCTCACCAGGTTCTTCCACTTTTTTGATATATTTGTTATCTCCTCTTCCCACTTTAGACTCTCATGAGAACGTACAAACTCCTTACAGACAGTGCAGGATTTGATCCCCAATCCCAGTCATTGGTGCAGTAACCGTGTTGCACTGACTGCTACACTAACCACTCCACCCCTTGAATTGTTTCCAAAAATTTTGTCATTTTTTTCTACTTTAAAAAATAAAATTCTGGCAAGGAGTATTGCTCAGCTATTTAACCATTCCTGCCCTCTCTGTTAAAATACTGTCAGTTTGCCAGAGGATCATTTAGCTGCAACAGCCTTAGATACTTGCACACTGCCTGGGTCCCAACCCAAAATGTTAACGGACCATTTCCATTCACAGATGCTGCCTGACCCACTAAGTTCCTCCAGCAGTTCATTGTTTGCTCAGGATTCCAGCATCTGCAGTATTTTGTGTTTTATTATGCATTTTACACCAACACTTCCATCAAGTTCAGAATGATCTCAGTGCCAGCAGCTCAGATTTCAGTGTGTGTTCTCCTCCAAAACCTATTGCCCAGCAAATTGAATAAGCTCTCCCTGCACATTTAGTGTTCTTTGAAAAACAACTTTTGACTTGAACCATTGATTATTATGGTAAATCTTACTGACAGTTCTTTTCTTTCTTTTTCAAATTCTGCATGAATCTCATGCCTAACTTACTAAATTTAATAACAGCATTCAAAACACAGGTACCTCTTCAGAATTCTATTTCCTATGACCTGTGTTACTGCTGCCAGCTGTTTGTCTCTGTTGCTTCTATTCTTGCTTTTGTTTCCCTCTCAGGACCACAACAAGGAAGTTGATGCATTAGTGCCTGAGGTTTTATTTTCCCAGAGGTATGTTTCTGGGAACCCATTGTATGGGTCATAACTTTATTGTCGTCTTTTATTCTCTCAGTTCTACTCCTGGGAAATCTAAGGTCTGCTGGATCATGTGGATTACTTTACAAGAAAACTGCAAGTATGCTTGAGTTCTGCATCTAAATCTTAAAGCCATTTGAACTTGGTTTGACTACACCAATCAAAGTCTATGGACTATCCCTGATTCAAGCCAACTCATGTCCTCCCATCGCCATTGTCTTCATTGACTCCAAGTTAGTTTTAACATTCTCATTCAATTCTAGAACCAGTGGACCATAGAACATCATGGCACAGAATCAGAATCTTCCACCCATCTCGATTGTGCTGAATTCTTATTCTGCCTAGTACTGATGACCTGCACTCGATTCATAGCCCTCCATATGTCTCCCATACATGAAGCCATCCAAATGTTTCTTAAATGCCAAAATAGAAATCAAACAAGGATCCTGGATTTGAAATATTAATTGTTTCTCTTTTCACAGATGTTACCTGAATCTGCTGAGTGTTTCCCACATTTTCTGATTGTATTCAATATTCCTACTCCTGTTTTCCATTTTCATGTCTCAATTTCTTCTCCTTCCCCATCCTCTCCACCTTTGATATCTTCCATGAATTGAGTATTACTCTCCCCCCCCTATCCAAATTAATTAGAACACTGAACACACACTTCAGACCATGATGTCTATGCTGAATATGATACCAAAGTAAAGGCTTCCTTCTGCCTCCACATGATACATATCTCTCCATTCCAAACATATTCACATGCACTGTTCCCTCTAAGCTGTGCGTGTGGGCACGCTCACACAATTTTGCAACCAGCACATAAAGGAAATTAATATGCGTACTAAAGGTTAGTTTCCTAAAATCATGCAGTACTTAATAATTATACTTAGTGAAAATAATATCTTAGTTTAGAATTTCGAATGAAATCCTACTTGTATTATATTAAAACATGCCAATACCGTTTTATTAGCTATGAGAGATAGGCTGTGCCAAAATGATCTTGAAACAATTTCAAGTTTACATTTGTACAAGCATTCAGTGTGCACATACTTTTGTCACAGGAAATAAATTTGCACAATATAAGATTTTTAGGGGCGCACACTGGCTACTAAGAATTTAGAGGGAACATTGTTCAGATGTCTATCGGAAAGCCTCTTAAATCTACCATCATATTTGCTTCTAAAAATAATGGCTGCACTGCTGGAGCTGCTGTATCTCAGGACCACGGAAAGTGGGGTGAAGTCACCAACCATCCAGTCCGACACCAGAGGCTCTGCACAGGCTTTAAATGGCCTGTTGTATGAACCGACAAAGGTTTATTTTAAAATCGCGTGACTGCGGGGTCTGGGTCCAAGGTGATGGCGCTTATGATCGGCAGTGGCCATGAGGAGTTACAGACTCCAGGGAAGCAAGACACCAGAAAATGGGGAGATCATCCCTAGTTTGAGAAGAAGTAGAGGCGATGACCCACAGGATGGAGACCATGGTGGCGGACCAGTGAGGGGCTCTGAGGTTGAAGAACACACAGGCAGCGGGCTGTTGCAACTCAAAGTGAGGAACCCATGTAAGATGCAGGTGACTACAGTCATGGGATATTCGCCTTCTGCAGATTGGCTAAAGCGGAACTAAGATTCAAGAGTGTGCTGACGGTGGTGGAGGCTTCCTGATTGGATAGTAGGTGTACATCTGCCACTTGGGTTGTTGATGGTTTGGACTGAAGGCTGTGTGGCTGCAGAGGCTGCTTGAACACTGGAGGCAAAGCCATGGATGTTCAGTAAATCTGGAGGGACTTTCTTTTGCTTCTCTTTCTCTGGCTGTCGGGCACAGGGCAAAATCTGTCAGCCTTATGTTAGACTAAAGGAAAGTTCATGTAATACTGGTATCAGATTTCCTGTTTTATTACATGACAATAAAATAATCTTAAATTTTGAATCTTGAATCATGAATTTACCACTGGTAAAAAAAAAATTAGATTTATATTTATCATTGGTAAGTTCTGGGAACCCCCAGTACTGCACATAGATCCTAATTTTATTTCTGTCTGTCTTCCCCTTGGCTGACACTTCTGGAAAATAGTTCTGTTCTGTGCCTTTCCTATTTGGTCTTTTCACATAGATGTTCAAGTTCTACATCTAAATTGGAAAGCCATTCTTTTCACTTGGTTAGATTACACCAGTTTATTCCAGAGAGCATAGGTGTCTGGCAGCCTGTTCCAGGCACCACCTATTTTCTGTGCTAAAACTTGCCCCACACATCTCCTTTAAACATTCCCCTACTCACCTCTTTACGGTGTCAGCGATCGGGAGCAGAGTTCGAATCTTGCACTGTCTGTAAGGAGCTTATATGCTTGTGACGCACTGCTGCAGCAGGAACCAGACACAAAACTCGAGAAAGACTATACATCAGCCTTTATTCAGTTAAAAGTCTCTGCTATAGGGGTAGCTGTACTGGTGACTCCCGAGTGACTGCCTCGGGAGGAGCCGGCTCAGGATTACATCCCGGGGGGTTGATTGACAGCCGGTCGGATGTGATCTGTCCTTTGGTGATCTTCCTGCAAGTACAGAGATTGCCCCCTGCAGCAGGCTAATGATGTATCACCACAATGTCTGTGTGGGTTTACCCCGGGGGTTCGGTTTCTTCCCACCATTTAAAATGTACTGGGAATGTAGGTTTATTTAGTGTAATTGACAGACTCATGGGCTGAAATGACTGTTATTGTGCTGTAGGTCTAAATTTAAATTTATAAAAGCTTCAGACTGTCCCACCTGTCAGTGCCTCTCATAATGTTATAAAGTTTAATACTCCAAAGAAAACAACCCAAGTTTGTCAATCCTCTCCTGACAGCTCTTACACTCAGGTACAGGTAGCATTGAGGTAAGTTTCTTCTGTAGCGTTTCCCAAGGCTCCACATACTTCCTGTTACATTTTGACCAGGAATGCACACAAGAGTCCAAGTCCAGTCAAAGGAAAGTTTAATGGAGCTTCAACTTGGCTTGCTCATACTCAAAGCCTTCCTAATGAAGACAGGTATGCTGCACATCTTCTTTGCTGAGGGAGCTGTAGAATTTGGGCTTCAAAATCCCTCTCTGCATCAATGTTGTTCTACCATTAACTGTGTATGTTCCCCTCACTTTGACTTCCCAAAGTGCATCAATTCACAGTAACTTGGATTAAATTCATTTGCCATTTCTCTGTTCCATATTTTATTGTATCCTTTGATAGCCCCTTACACTGTCTTCCACCAATCTTTATTTTATCTGCAAACTTACTAACCCACCAAACTACTTTCTCATCCAAGTAATGTGTATATAACAAGGATCCCCTCACTAATACCTGTGGAACACCACTTGTCCTGGATCTCCAGTAAGCATAATACTCTTCCACCTTTACCCTCAGTGGATGAGCCCTCCAGTATGTCTTTGTTGAGTGGAACTGCGACCGTCTCCCTGATTAGTGATGCTTCTTCTCGAGCTACTTTCTCTCGAGCAATCTAAATTGAGAAAACATCATTATCTCTCCATCCATGGGTGGCATGGCTGGTATGGCGGTTAGCGCAACGTTTCTACAGCGCCAGTGATTGGGACTGGGGTTCCAATCCCGCACTGTCTGTATATTCTCCCTGTGTCTGCGTGGGTTTTCCCTGGGGTTTCCGATTTCCTTCCACCAATCCAAAAGTTCCGGAGGTTGTGGGTTAATTGGGTGGCATGGAGTCATGGGCCATAATGGCCTGTTACTGTCTAAATTTAAAACATTTAATCTCTCTCTTTAGCATGTTCCTTTACACCCAACTCTTTGTCCATGATTTTGTCACCAGTTCTTTAATTTTTTTGGCTCTAGATCTATTTTTGTGTTCATTGTGCTCCCATGAAGTTCCTTGGGATGTTCACATTAACAGTCCCATTTATTGGGTATTTTGATATTTCAGAACCACCACGTTTAGAACCCACCTCAATAAATGTGAATTGCCTGTTCGGCTGGTTTAAGATTGCAACTCCTCTGGTTTAAAGTACTGTATTCCTGAAAGATTTATTCAATTACATGCTCACCCAGAAATGATTGTAAAATAAACTTTCATTGTCAATTTATTTAACTGTATAACGAATGTTCAAAGAAAATCAAACATTATTTCCCAATGGCTCTTATGATTTTTTCTCTTGAATTTATTTGTTGCAATGTCCAGGAGCATAATCTGTGGAAACCAAAAAAATCACTCAGTCTAAACCCTCCATATATTCTAACTGTTGCCACTTAATTCATCCTTTCAGGGTATGATGCATATAAATATCCATTGTAGTTATGTTATTCCCCAAGATTCACATTGCCTAATTACAAGTTAGAGTATCTTTTGTCCTCCATCTGGATGGGAGTTTGAGGTAAAAACTGCAATAAATCTTCCATAAATCAAAAACAATAGGAACTGCAGTGCGAGGACAATATTTCAGGTCTTTACTCTCTTTCTCAACTGCTTCAGCCTTTTGTGCGATAAACGGTAACCATCAGCTCCTTTATAAATCTTTCCCCTCTCCCTTGAAACGTATGTCCTCTAGGTTTTGACTACCCTAACCTGGGCTAAAATACATGATCATTCTCCTCACCTGAGGCCTCAAGCTTTGCTAAATCTCTATGAGTTTTCCCTCCGCCCCCATCCCCTCCCCAAGCCTCTTTCACTTTTGGGGAAAAAGTTTCAGTTGATCCCACCTCTCCTTGAGGCTCAAACCCTCCAGTCCCAATTTAGAGGCATTTCCTGACTGCATCAGCATTCTGGAAGTCAGTAGCCCCATTTAAATTGCAGCACCTGGGTCGCCTTGATCCTGGATGCGATTACTGGGGCAAAAGTGCTGGAAGCACCTTTCAAATCGCAGGGGAATTGACCCATTAAGTTGTCAACCTGCCAATTTAAGGAGGATCCCGCCCCCACAATGACTCATCATGCAATCACTGGAAGTACTGCTGGATGTTCAGATGCCTGGTGCCCGATGACACACACACACACAAGCGTTGACGTCACCAGGATAAGCAGATCAGCCATTTTCCTGTTCGAATTGCCTGTGGACGTGACCTAAGTAAGTTTAACTGGGTTCTCTGACTCTACCTCTGAGGTAGGTCAGGGACCTGGTTGATAATGTTGATCAGGTCAGACCGTTTCTAGCTGTCATGTAACTGGGGTGCTAACCGGGCAAATTACCCGGTTAACCCCATTTTACACAGCAGTTTAAAAGGGCCTGGTGCGAATGCACTGGTGGAAAAAGGGAGCGAGTTGGAGAATGTTGTTCAATTCCTTCAGATGATTCAAGAAACTATCACTTCTGCATTTTTCATTTTTAAAAGGGCATTTTCTCTTTCGTGGCCTGGATTACACCGAGTTCCTTTTGGAATACTGTTACCAACAGAAAATAGATCTCAGAAGATAATTAAACATGTTATTCAAAGTCACTTTTTTTCTCATGAACAAGGACTTTCTTAAGGCACATACTCTGCACAGCATACTGCACATTTTTTTTCTAATTCAAATCCAATGTGTTCTCAATTATATTAGGGGTATACAAGCAATGGTAAATTAGTATGCTAAAGTAGCTACAAGTTGCTGGCAGCATGGACTTTTACTTCCTTTACCTGTAGTTTTCAATGAACATCTGCCACAAGCATCACAAGTCGTACTGTTTTCTGAACTGCTATTGCCTACGCATCTGTTTGGGGAGTGAGAAAGTAAATGTCGAGACTAGGTTCATGAAAGAATGTAATCTGACAGACCATCAGTCATTTGATCCTCAGAAGGGAATGCAATTAGTTTGCATGCAAAGTAAAGGTTCTGCAATTGATTCTTCCATGTTTACTTAGTTCTGTCTCTCTGTTGTGCTTTTCAGGTTAAATGTACATGTTTTTGGACATAAATTTAAAAACAAAAGCGTGATCTGTAGTGCGAGATGGGGAGTTCTTTCAAAGAGCCAAAGCAGGTGCAACAGGACAGATGCCCTGTTCTGTACGGACATATGGTGATTCTATGAGCGAGACTGTTTATCCAGGTTGTTTGCCCTGTTCATCCAGTATATGGAGATCGATATCCTTGATCAGAGGGAGGGATTGGGAACATTAGGCACATTAGCAAATTTTCTGCTCCGCTGGCAGAGTAAAAATATTCTGACAATTTATTTGCAAAATTCCATCCTATAATTTTTCCACCAAGACCCCTACTCATTTTTACGGACCAGCTGCAGTGTAATTTGACTGCAGGCACTCCGTAAGAAATTTGGCTGATGAATATGACACTCATCCTCCAACAAACTCAGCAACACAGGAAGGAACTGCAAAGGTGCTTTGGAAAAGTGCTGTGTAAACAACAACTCCAGAATTATAAGCTAATTTTTTATAGAATTTATCCTTTATTTCTGTGTAAAAATCTTAATTGTTGCTTGGGCATTGTAACTTCCTGCAGCAAGTTGTGCTGCGAAATGTGGCATTTTAACTCTTCCTGGTGGGTGGCACATGACATGCATGCAGTCCACAAGGATTCTTTCTTCTTTGGCTTGGCTTCGCGGATGAAGATTTATGGAGGGGTAATGTCCACGTCAGCTGCAGGCTCGTTTGTGGCTGACAAGTCGGATGCGGGACAGGCAGACACGATTGCAGCGGTTGCAAGGGAAAATTGGTTGGTTGGGGTTGGGTGTTGGGTGTTTCCTCCTTTGTCTTTTGTCAGTGAGGTGGGCTCTGCGGTCTTCTTCAAAGGAGGTTGCTGCCCGCCGAACTGTGAGGCGCCTAGATGCACGGTTTGAGGCGATATCAGCCCACTGGCGGTGGTCAATGTGGCAGGCAGCAAGAGATTTCTTTAGGCAGTCCTTGTACCTCTTCTTTGGCGCACCTCTGTCACGGTGGCCAGTGGAGAGCTCGCCATATAACATGATCTTGGGAAGGCGATGGTCCTCCATTCTGGAGACGTGACCTACCCAGTGCAGTTGGATTTTCAGCGTGGACTCGATGCTGTCGGCTTCTGCCATCTCGAGTACTTCGACGTTAGGGATGAAAGCGCTCCAATGAATGTTAAGGATGGAGCGGAGACAACGCTGGTGGAAGCGTACTAGGAACCATAGGTGATGCTGGTAGAGGACCCATGATTCGGAGCCGAACAGGAGTGTGGGTATGACAACGGCTCTGTATACGCTAATCTTTGTGAGGTTTTTCAGTTGGTTGTTTTTCCAGACTCTTTTGTGTAGTCTTCCAAGGGCGCTATTTACCTTGGCGAGTCTGTTGTCTATCTCGTTGTCGATCCTTGCATCCGATGAAATGGTGCAGTCGAGACAGGTAAACTGGTTGACCGTTTTGAGTTTTGTGTGCCTGATGGAGATGTGGGGGGGGCTGGTAGTCATGGTGGGGAGCTGGCTGATGGAGGACCTCAGTTTTCTTCAGGCTGACTTCCAGGCCAAACATTTTGGCAGTTTCCGCAAAACAGGACGTCAAGCGCTGAAGAGCTGGCTCTAAATGGGCAACTAAAGCAGCATCGTCTGCAAAGAGTAGTTCACGGACAAGTTGCTCTTGTGTCTTGGTGTGAGCTTACAGGCACCTCAGATTTAAGAGACTGCCATCCGTGCGGTACCAGATGTAAACAGCGTCTTCATTTTTGAGGTCTTTCATGGCTTGTTTCAGCATCATGCTGGAAGAAGATTGAAAAGATGGTTGGTGCAAGAACGCAGCCTTGCTTCACGCCATTGAGGAAGGATATCATGCCTTCGCAGCCTGCTGGGGAGCTCCAGGTTGCCCTTTAAAAAATTAGCTGGCTCCGAAATTGTCCTGGAGGTGCTACAATAAAGGAAGATATTTGCAGCATTTACACAAGAAGAACAATGACCCATTGTATACTTCTGTTTTCAAGACCCCTTTAAAGCCACAATACAGGTTGATTACTGCCAATCAATTTTCCAAAGGCTTAGATTTTGTCTGCACTCATGATCAGAATGTTTGCCATAAGAAATTTGGCAAGCTGCCCAGTCAAGGAAACTGCATGTGCGTACAAGTCTGGAGCCATGTATATCCTCTCTCCTTCAAAAGCAGCTGTGGAGAATTGGCAACCTACTTGTGTGTAATGTGCCCATTCATCCAAATTACACATTGTCATGGGAACCCGCCAAGGAAGTGCAAAATTGCATAAGACACAGCAGGCAAAATCATTTTTGACAACCTCATTGGTTTAGTTCCCTGATCAGTCAAGGAATCCGAACCTTTGCTTCAGCATATTAATAATCATCTTCACAAGTGGTGCAGTGCAGTCCATTGTATTTCATATAGAAGCCTGCCCTTGGGTGGCTCAAGAGGAATGGACAGACAATCCTGTTTATTGTCTTCTGAACTCTGAAAAATAATGGGCAAATCATGGGAGAGGTTTAATTTTGTAACTGCCTTTGGAACTCAGATATCCATAATGGAATTTAACTCAGTTCTATTTATGGGGTCAGATTTACACCACTGAAAATGTCATACACTTCCACGCATCCAACCTCTCGTCCAGAAAAAAAAAATGTATTGGATTTTGCAAATCTTCAGAGAGTTCCATAAATGTTTCACTAAAAATTATTTTAAAGTAGCACTTCTGTTAAACTGCAGGAAACATGCAAACCCATGTGAGCAAAGAAGGATCTCAAAATAATCATGTGATATATGGTCCGATTAATTGTTTTAGTTTTGCTCCATTAAGAGTGAATATATACCAAGATGTCAAGTAAAACACATCAATTAAAAAAACGCATCTTAAATTTACATTTCCACTGTTCATAGATTTTTGTTGCTGCCACCTGACAGAGAAATCTTACCAATCCCATTCACTCACATAGTTCCCTTTAGTCTATTCTCTCTCGTGCCCAGTAATGGTCCCCGATTCCCTTCCTGTCCAACTACACTTGGTGATATTCTGCAGTGGATTCTTATCCTCCTGATCAGCTTTGCTTTATCTTGTGAGAAGAACTGGAGGACCTGTGGAAATCAATGCAGTCACCAGGAGAATGTAAAATTAGGACCCATGGTATATTTAAACCAGGGCAACTTAAGCTCTAAAGCAGTAGCATTGCCTTCTGTGCCACTTCCTTGGAATGTTATGACGAGACAATTCTATCACTGAATATACAGCTTCCACTGAATAATTGTGCTGGGAAATGCACAGGATGGAACCAGAATTTTGTGATTCACAGAGGTGAGAATGGTTTGGAATGAGGCTGATCTTGTTTATATGCAATTGCACAGTCCCTGCTGTACTGACTCAGTAGTCAGGCAGCATCCTCAAAAGGACAAATGTGTTGAGAAAGAATCTGTCAACATTTTGGATTAGGTCCTTTTATTGGACTCTTAATGTTGATAATACGTCCCAACCCGAAATGTTGACTGAACATTTCTCTCATGGGTGTTGCCTGACCTGCTGAGTCTCTTAAGATTTTCATTGTTCACTCAAGATTCCAGCATCTGTAATTTTTGAAACTCAACTGCCTGTGATATTGTTCATTCATTCTGCCAGAGAAGAAATGAATGGATTAATTAATTGATTGGGCAAAAAACTACTTGAGCAACCATAACTTGTTTCTTATCAATTTAATTTTTAAAAAATCGATTTGGGAGATTCACAAGAAAGAGAGAGAAATGAGAAACGGTGCCAGATGTCAGAGCAAGGCAGATGGAATTTAGCCTTGAAGAATAGGTGATGCACTTGGGAAACTAATTTGGTGAATGGCAGGGTCCTCAGGAATGGTGAGGAACAGAAGCTGCACAGAGAGAGAAGATGATGAGCAAGGTATATAGGATATTTCTCTTTATTATATCAGTGACAGTTATAAAAATAGAAAGGTTAGAAAATAATGAAATCTTGTTCGGATCTCAGCTGATGTGGTCACCACATTAGAGGAAGCCCACAACTGCAACAGAAAGGATGTCAAGGAGATTGATCAGGATGGTGAGGAGGAGAGTTCATTATTATGTATAAAAGTACAAAACACATTGAAATCCTTGGTTCTGGTAGTTCAGTAAGTACATGAAATACACCAACAAACATGAAATATAAATTAAATTATCCTTACTGACCAGTGGACACCCATTTCAATTCCCAGACACGTTCCTTGGTAGACACATTTGCTAATGACCTCATTGACTGCCAGACACAGACAGGAGGAACAACACCTCATCTTCCGTCTGGTCAACCTCCAACCAAATGGCATTGTGGTGATACAACCACTACACTGGCTACACTCCTACTGCAGGGGACGACCACTGTACCTGCAGGCAGACAACCTGGGAGGCTGGCCCCACCATGCTGGCTGACAATCACTGGCCTGTATGAAGACTCGAGCCGGCAGACATGTGGAGCCAGCAGTATACTGAGACCTGGTATGTACAAATTTAAGCTAATTAAAGCCTGTTGCATAGTCTTTTGACTTGGCATCAGAATTATTCACACAGCAGCGCTCACAAGCATTAACATTGACTTCTTCAGTTTCCGTTAAAACCCCCCATCGTATCCCCTTGTCTCCTTTCCTCTCGTTCTCTCTCTTCCCTTCTCATTTTCCCTCTGTCTGCTTTCACAAAGCCTAAATCAATTCTCACCTTTCCTCTTACCATATCCAATTAACACCTTTTGGTCTGGACTCTTCCTCCTTTCTCTCCCAGTTTTTGTTCAAAAGTTTGACTGCTTTTTGTTTCGACCTTGAACAATGGCTCAGGCCCAAAACGGTGGTAATCCCATTTTGGGCCTGAGCATCTTCACATTTAACTAAATTAAACTACTGCATGAAAGAGAAATAAAAATAGTGTTGACAGATCGTTAAAAGAGACTGGATAGTCTGTGTTTGTATTCCTGGAACGGAGAAGGCTGAAGGTCCACCTGATTGAGTTGTACGCAGTTAAGAGTGGTACAGATGGAGTAAGTGAAAGGAAACCTCTCCTGAGAACAGAAGGGTCCAAAACTAGTAGGCATACGTTTGAAGTAAAAGGCAGTATTCTCAGGGAACTTGAAGAAGACATTCTTCACCCAGAGGGTATCTGGAATCTGGAACACATGGCCTGAGGGTGTAATGAAGGCAGAGACTCACATGACATTTAAGAAGCATCTGAATAAGCCCTTGAATTGCCAAGGCAGCAAAAGCTGCAAATTAAGTCTTGGTAAATGGGAAAGTATAGATGGGTGCTTCGAAGAGAGCATGGGCACGATGAGTCGGAGTGATATGAGACCGATGAGGAGAGAGCGAGATGGGAGGACAAAGCAGGTTGAGGCTGCTTAGATGACAGCTGTGCAGGTGCAAGGCTTGTATTTTTTTTGAAAACATTTATTTATAATTTTAAAATATATAAAAAAACAAATAACAAGAGAAGCTAAAATAAAATAAACAAAACCACCCTCCCAACCCCTCACCCACAACAGACCCCACAAGGGAAGTGAAAAAAATATAACAATTAATTACTTACATATGCTGTGTGATATTTCAAATTTACAATAAAAAAAATTAAGACACCTCTAAGCCCATAAATTCCAAATAAGGTGACCACATCTGAACAAAAAAAGAACAATTATCATGCAAATTATGTTATTTTCTCCATATAAATACAAGATTTCAACTCATTATGCCAGTGGGCTATATTTAATTCCACATTATCTTTCCAGGTAATCGCAATACATTTCCACACTACTGCCAACGCTAAATGAATAAATGCCATCTGAAACTTGTCCAACTCCAAACCAGTTAAAGATATAGCATAACCCAACAGAAAAATGAATTGATCCAATGGTAATTTAATCTTCAATAATTTTTCCAAAAAGCCTTTAATTTTTTTTCCCAAAATGGTTGAATTTTATCACAAAACCAAACTGCATGTATGAATGTTCCAGTATGAAGTCCACACCTAAAACATAAATCTGAACTACTAAAGTCATATCTTTTTAACTTCTCGGGAGTCAAATACAACTGATGTAAAAAATTATAATTAACTAAACTATATCTTACATTAAGTAATTTAGTCATACTATCTTGACACATAACTTCCCATTCCTCCTGAGATATATCAAAAGATAAATCTTCTTCCCATTTAATTCTAGATTTACTTAAATCTGGATAATTTGTCTTGTCTTGTAACAAAGCATACATATCTGAAATAAATCCCCTTTTTTAATGTATCCAAAATCAAAAGCTCAAACTTAGTTAATTTAGGTAGCATCATTTCTCTTCCAAAATTATCTATCACCCAAGCTCACACTTGATAATATACAAATAAAGAATTAAGTGGTATCCCAAATTTTTCCCTACGTCTAGACTTAGGTGCAAGGCTTGTAGAGTTGAATAAGGTGGCAGAAGTCATGAGTGGGAAAGCAAAAAAAAAAAAAAAAAAAAAAAAATTGAAAGTAATCCTGAGAATTTTAAAACTGAGATTTGATTGATTCACCAGCAAATGTTGTGATGGAAGTTTTTGGATGAATGGTTCTTGGTACCATTCAAATAGAAGTAGTGAATTTTGAATAACATTTTTCTGCTTCAATGATCTTCTGGCTGCCTTTTGTAAATGGTACAATGGGCCCAAATCAGTGAATAGTATAAATTAGGTGGTTCCTATCCGAAATGTTGACTGATCATTTCTCCGCACATATGCTGCCTGACCCATGTAGTTCCCTCAGCATCTCATTGTTTACCAACAATCCCTTTCTCTCACAGCAACCAGAAAGAGGGTTAAAATTAGTGGCTGGGAATGCAGCTTGTGCCGGGACAATGGTTTTGATTTTCACAGCGCGTAAATGGAGAATAATTCTCCTGGATGTTGGTTAAATAGAAAGGTTTGTGGAGATTTGAGTGAGGTGAAGGGAAGGAAGATCAGACTGCCATCTGTATACCTGTCGAAGCCGATGACAGGGAATATCTCTGTAATGTAACAAAATGTTGTATTTGGCAATTAATACCTGCTGTTGCATGGAATGACCAAGATTTGTCTGCTTTGGATAAATAGTACATGATTTGTGCACGATTGAATGCATACTTGCTGGGTGCATCACAGTATGGAATGGGCGCTGCTCAGCTCAAGATTGGAAGAAGCTACAGAAAGTGGTGGATGCAGCACAGAGAATAATGCAAATGTTCCTTCCCTTCTATGGGCTCCATGCAAATTTGTTGCCTACCAAAGGCGACCAACGTGCTGAAGTTCCCATCGCACCCTCAACACAGGTTCCTCCAAATGAACCCCATGCTGCCCTCGCTTAGTCCACTGATTGTTTCCATTTCAATTCTGTACTCGAATTGTGCTCTGTAAAAGGCCATATGAATGTTCGAGATATTTGTTCAGAGAATAACCTTTTCACTATACTCAGTATTTTGTAACAAATAAAATTAAACTTCAATTCAGAAGAGGCAGAAACACAGACTGATAGAGCCAAGACTTTGTGGAAGTGACATGTAGATTTCTGCAGTGGCCTTACATATGCCCTCTAAGATCCCACAGGATTATTTGAAAGGAGAGTAGGTAGGTTTTGCCTCTACTCCCAGTTCAGCAATTCCTCAATCTTAAGAATCCCGATGAAGGGTTTAACCTCAAAACCTTGACTGTCTATTGCCTTCCATAAATACTGGCCACTGAGTTCCTTGGGCATTTGTATGTTGTGTCAATCTTAAATTTGTCATCCTTGCATTTCAACATCTTCTAGCAGTGGTCTCTTCCTCTTGGTATACTAGATAATGTTTATCTGTCAATCAACACAAGGAAAATAGTTCAACTGTTACTGTTTGTGGGATCTTGTGATATGTCCATTGCATACTAAGATTTTGGTAGGAAATCCAGGAGTTGCTGGCAAAGAAGCGAGATGCCCACCAGGCTCACCTTGCAAAGCCTTCCTGGCCAGAGAAGAAACGAGCCTTCCGTCACGCATGCAGCCATCTTCAGCGCAAACTCCGGGAGATCCAAAATGAGTGGTGGATTAGCCTCGCCAAACGAACCCAGCTCAGCGCGGACATTGGCGACTTCAGGGGTTTTTATGAGGCTCTAAAGGCTGTGTACGGCCCCTCACCCCAAGTCCAAAGCCCGCTGCGCAGCTCAGACGGAAAAGTCCTCCTCAGCGACAAGATCTCCATCCTCAAACGATGGTCAGAACACTTCCAATCTCTTTTCAGTGCCAACCGCTCAGTCCAAGAATCCGCCCTGCTCCAGCTCCCTCAACAGCCCTTAAGGTTAGAGCTGGATGAGGTCCTCACCCGGGAAGAGACATATAAGGCAATTGAACAACTGAAAAGTGGCAAAGCAGCAGGTATGGATGGAAACCCCCCCCAGAGGTCTGGAAGGCTGGCGGCAAAACTCTGCATGCCAAACTGCATGAGTTTTTCAAGCTCTGCTGGGACCAAGGAAAGCTGCCTCAGGACCTTCGTGATGCCATCATCATCACCCTATACAAAAACAAAGGTGAGAAATCAGACTGCTCAAACTACAGGGGAATCACACTGCTCTCCATTGCAAGCAAAATCTTCGCTAGGATTCTCCTAAATAGAATAATACCTAGTGTCGCCGAAAATGTTCTCCCAGAATCACAGTGCGGCTTTCGCGCAAACAGGGGAACTACTGACATGGTCTTTGCCCTCAGACAGCTCTGAGAAAACTGCAGAGAACAAAACAAAGGACTCTACATCACCTTTGTTGACCTCACCAAAGCCTTCGACACCGTGAGTAGGAAAGGGCTTTGGCAATTAATAGAGCGCCTTAGATGCCCCCCAAAGTTCCTCAACATGGTTATCCAACTGCACGAAAACCAACAAGGTCGGGTCAGATACAGCAATGAGCTCTCTGAACCCTTCTCCATTAACAATGGCGTGAAGCAAGGCTGCATTCTCACACCAACCCTCTTTTCAATCTTCTTCAGCATGATGCTGAAACAAGCCATGAAAGACCTCAAAAATGAAGACGCTGTTTACATCCGGTTCCGCACAGATGGCAGTCTCTTCAATCTGAGGCGCCTGCAAGCTCACACCAAGACACAAGAGAAACTTGTCCGTGAACTACTCTTTGCTGACGATGCCGCTTTAGTTGCCCATTCAGAGCCAGCTCTTCAGCGCTTGACATCCTGTTTTGCAGAAACTGCCAAAATGTTTGGCCTGGAAGTCAGCCTGAAGAAAACTGAGGTCCTCCATCAGCCAGCTCCCCACCATGACTACCAGCCCCCCCAACATCTCCATCGGGCACACAAAACTCAAAACGGTCAACCAATTTACCTATCTCGGCTGCACCATTTCATCGGATGCAAGGATCGACAACGAGATAGACAACAGACTCGCCAAGGCAAATAGCGCCTTTGGAAGACTACACAAAAGAGTCTGGAAAAACAACCAATTGAAAAACCTCACAAAGATTAGCGTATACAGAGCCGTTGTCATACCCACACTCCTGTTCGGCTCCGAATCATGGGTCCTCTACCGGCATCACCTATGGTTCCTAGAATGCTTCCACCAGCGTTGTCTCCGCTCCATCCTTAACATTCATTGGAGTGACTTCATCTCCAACATCAAAGTACTTGAGATGGCAGAGGCCGACAGCATCGAATCCACACTGCTGAAGATCCAACTGCGCCGGGTAGGTCATGTCTCCAGAATGGAGGACCATTGCCTTCCCAAGATCGTGTTATATGGCGAACTCTCCACTGGCCACCGAGACAGAGGTGCACCAAAGAAGAGGTACATGGACTGCCTAAAGAAAGCTCTTGGTGCCTGCCACATTGACCACCGCCAGTGGGCTGATCTCACCTCAAACCGTGCATCTTGGCGCCTCACAGTTCGTCGGGCAGCAACCTCCTTTGAAGAAGACCGCAGAGCCCACCTCACTGACAAAAGACAAAGGAGGAAAAACCCAACACCCAACCCCAACCAACCAATTTTCCCTTGCAACCGCTGCAACCATGTCTACCTGTCCCACATCGGACTTGTCAGCCACAAACGAGCCTGCAGCTGATGTGGACTTTACCCCTCCATAAATCTTCATCTGCGAAGCCAAGCCAAAGAAAACTAAGATTTTGACATTATAATACTGGTCACACTTCAAATGGACCTCATAAAACATTACTAGGGATGTCCTGAGTTTTTTAAATCTGCCATGTTTAACACACACTTTCTTTCTTTGAAATTTATATTCTGCATGTTCAGGCACCTTCGTAGATGGCCAGAACGCTAATGCACGGTTAAAGGAATTATTCCTCAATAGTCCCACAAGACGTGCTGCCTGGTTCAACTCCTTTGATTCTCTGTCTCTTCCACCTCCAGAACCTCGTGCAGCTGGAGGTTAGACTGACAGATGTGTGTCTCTGCTGAAGTTCCATCAGTGGTGAGCTGAGAACCCTGTGTCTTTTTTCATGTTCTCCAGCACAGAATTCTGGAGATCCCTGAAGAGCAATGGCCATTATGTTTTCCTCTCCTGTGGAACGAGTGGATATTAGATTAATAAACCTACTGTCAAGCACTTTGTACTAATGTTGTAGCAGCGTGAAACCATTTAAGATCAGCTCCAGGTTGAATTTATGCATTGCCTTCCTTTTCCAGACAATTTTCCTCCTTGACCACTCCCAGGTTCCCTGTTGAAGGCAGTTTGTTATTTGAACCATGGGATGATGGCATCCTTGGAGAAAGAAATAACCACCAGCAGCTGGGGCCACTTATGCAAATTCAGTGAGCTGTTTCATTCTGTATATCTGCACTACTCTATTTTTGGTTAATTCAAACTTAAACATATAGAAATCTGCACAGCTTACCATTATGCTGGCTTATGAAAAGCTCGCAAACCTATTCTTTATCAGTATAAAAAATGTTCATGTGTGCCCTGTCATTTATGTTCCTGCTATGGTGGTGTTTTCTAAAATGTGGCTGCTTGTAACCTCCTGCACCTAATCCTGCCTGTATAGCTTCAATCCTGTTTGCCCTGAATTATATTCATTCTCATTTTGCCAGCTTCTCGGTCTTGAAGGAATAATATCTGTTTGAACTTCTCCCGAAACTAACCTATGACCTCCTTCATATTCCCTTTTGCCCACAATCCTCTGAGAACTGTGAGTTCTTTCAATACTCGTCTTGTCCATTTCCTATCATTATTGAGTCCATCAAGAAATCTGGAATTCTGAGTGATTCCATTGCAGTGGAGTTCTGAATTTAAAGTGAATGTGGCTTTGGTAGCTTATTACATTTTTTAAAAATGATTGAAATGATTTGGCATTGGCCATGATGCTGGTGGAGCCTGGAATGTAACTCAGTTGAGTACTTTCAGCCTCAGATCTCTAGCTTGGAGCTGCTAGTTTTAACATGAAGGAGCACACACCAGATCAATCCCTGAACAGACCAAGACTGGTGCATAAAATGAGTCCAGAATCTTTGTGCTGAAAGAGGATATAAAGGAGGAATCAGGCAAGGGCTAGGAGGGCTTAAAACACCGTAATGATAATTTTCACCTTGAGCGGTTAGTGAACTGGCTGCCTAGGTTAGGGCAAATAGGACTAACAGATGCACCAGACATGGTGCATTTAATGAGATGGGGAATGACAGGGTTGGGGATCTGGATACTGCTGAATTTCACTTGTTTAGCCCCTCTTCCTGATGGTTGGGCGACCCAACCAGCTTTGCTTAAAGAAGGCTGCCACACTTCCTAATGTGCTTTAATGCAAATCCACTTCTTGAATACCTGAATTCTCTCTGTTAAACTTCAAAGGTGACAGTTTGAGGTTGGTTAGAAACAATGAAAGTTGAAATATCTAGTTCACCCCATTATCTGTTTAGTTGGGGTTAAAATTCAGTCCAGAATCTCTTTGTTCTGTCAAAGGATCTTCAAGCTGAGAAGTTTCGCTTCCCGCTGATGAAGTCAGAACAGCTGAGTAGTTTTGTATTTCAGATGTGCAGCACCTGCAGTTAGTTTTGATTTTCACCCTCCTTGTTGGTTGCTCATGGAGGCCACTAACGCTGACACTACTGGGTGACAAAGCAGGATCAAATTGTTTCTAAAAAGTTGCACTCCACCTCCCAAAATAGAAATCTGAAGGATAAAGTTCTAATTTAAATAGAGAACAACAGATACAACGGAATAAAAGGAGCTGATCTGGATGAAGTGATCAGCTGTTATGACTTATCAGATACACAGTACCTGAGATTTTTTCAACCCGCATATGAACCCTGAGATTACAGCTTTCAACTCATTGTGTTTGCTTTCCTTTTCATGTGCTTTGCAAAACTCTATTTTTGAATACGATTTCAGCCCTCCAATGGCAATTGACTGCAGCATTCAGGGATCTCGGAATACTGGGAACGGCATCGATATCTTGCTGGTCAGCCCATCACCAGACCTGGCACTTAAGAAAGAATGTAAAGCCACATGGTAACACATTTAGTCTTTCTTAGGCTCCATGTCAGATTTGAAGAGGCCTTTTAGTATGTAAGCAGATTGTTTGAGACAGGCTAGGAAATCAGCATGAAGTCAATGGTCCAAATTGTTGTGTTGTTGTTCACAAGAATAGGTGCAAATTGTCCTCCAATTTGGGCAAGTGTCTGGACAAAAAAGCTGGTGATAAAAGCATTTCAACAAAAATCGCTCCTAAAAATCAGGTCTTTGTTTCTTCTTTTGGAATGGATTGGCAGATTAATCTTCTGCCTTCAATTTTTATCTCCTCCAATCAACATTATGCACACATCTCAGCCATTGTAAAGCAGCCCCCATTAACAGCTCACCATTCCATAGGCAACTCTCCATCTGTGATTCCCTCATGCACTCATCCCTCCCCACCTATCGCCACAACCACCCCTCCAAACACCTTCCCCTGTGCCCGCAGGAGGTGCAACTCTTGCACCCATGCCTCCTCCCTCACCATGGTCCAGGGCCCCAAACAGGACTTTCAAGTGAAACAACAATTTACTTGTACATCCATAGGTCTTATTTATTGCATCCAATGCTCCCTTTGTGGCATTCTCTACATTGGAGAAACCGTTTGCAAACTGTGAAATCGTTTTGTTCAGCATCTCCTCTCCATCCGCAGTGCCCTCTCAGTAGCCAACCTTTTCAATTCTGAGTCACACTCCCAGACTCACATCTCTGTCCATGGCCTATTGTACTATCCCACCCAGACCACCCGTAGATTGGAGGAACCACACCATGTTTTCCGTCTGGGCGCTCTCCAGCCCGATGGTCTTAACATTGGCTTCTCTGCTTTCTACTAAACTTCCTCACCTTTTCCTTCCTCTCCCCCATCCAGTCTTTCCAGTTCTCCCCTCTCTTCCCCCTTACCCACTCAGCCATCCATCCTCCCCCTCAGTGATACTGTCCCCTCCCTCCTCCACCTATCATCTCCTGCCTTTGCAACCCTCTCCCCCCCCCACCTTTTTGTTCGGATGCCTGCCGGCATTCTCTGATACCTTGATGAAGGGCTCAAGCCGAAGTCAGTTATGTATTTTTACATTTGCTGCATAAAGGACACTGTTTGACCTGCTGAGATTTTGTGTGTTTGTACTCCCATTAACACCATGATGAACCCCATTTAGTCCCTCCTAACTGACCATGCCTTCCCCTGCATCAACTTCAATGCTACTGACCTTGCCCTCCAGTAACTGCACATTTCCATACACATATAAGCACAGTGTTAATTCATGCTCTCTCACTGAGTCTGACCTCCACAGCATTCCAAGGATTTGCTTGTTCATGAGTTATGGAGGAATTATCAATCAGCATTAAAACCCTTCACTTATCTCCATGTTAACTTGGTGCTGCTGAAGCTCTTTCTGACATATCCTGCAGAGCTGGGTCTGTGAACGATTGGCTGATAATGGTGTTTGGTCATGTCATGAATTTCTCCCACCCTTCAACTTTCTTGGTCGTATTGTGTCTGACATTCCCTTTCTACGGGAGTCCATGTTTCTTTTTTTTTCAACTTTAACATGAAATTAACGTTGCTATTATCAGGGGCACAACTCCGGCTCCAAAGGTATGATGGTGCTTTCTCATTTAATTTGACATGATGCTTGTGATTGTTAAAGACTGAAGGCTCTTATAGAGTAAAAATGAATGTGACTGTAAAGGCAGAGATTCTCTGCTCTCGTGTCGCAGACCCTCCATTCATAAATGCTCCACAAGTAACTCCAGGGGCTGACTCCAATCCCTCCAGGCTAGTGTCAGCAGTGGAGCAAAGCACTCCACCTTGCTTCATAAATGTACTGCCGCTGCAAGCGGCTGGCGAGGGGTGGGCTGATGATGTAACAATGACGCTGTCAGCCCGTGGACCCAGGACCTAACAAGCCTGCATTAAACAGTTAATGTCAGGCAGAACCCTATGTAATTCCTAAAGACATTTGTCTTATCAGCCTCCTCTGAGGTCGTTGCTCCCGTGGCTGCCTGTGTTAGTTCTCCCCCCCTTGCACTCCCACCACCCCCCCCCCCCCCCCCCGTGCTCACGGAAGAGTTCGCCTCCTCTCAGGGATTCACAGCTGGACCCAGGTTTTGGGCTGACTGTGCCACAGTCCCGGTCTCTAACGAATTCCCTCCCCTTATTCCCTGCTGGAGATTTGGTCAGGCAGAAGAATGATCAATGGCCGACTTTGTTACCCATAATACCTCACGCAGCTGGACCATTCTGCATTTGCCAGAGCGGTTCCAGATGCGTGGGGGATTGTGGGTAACTATGACAGCCATTGCTTTCCATGTATTTATGCCGTTGTATTGACAGGCAGTGTCATGGCAGCAGTCACCCCGCCTACAGCAGCTTCAGAGGATGCGCTGAGGCACCGCTCTGCATGAAAGCGACGCTGGAGCAAACCTTTAGGGCTGCTCTATACAAAGGTAAGTTCAGATCTTTCTCCGCAGATGGAGCTGCCCTCGAAGTGGAGGCCCTCCATAAAAACATCCACAAATGGTGGAAAATTAGCCTTGAAGCGAAGATTGCCTGCAAAAACGAAACAGTCAAAACAGTGAGAAGTTTTGGTAGCAATAGTTGATGTCATATTTGTCGCAAGGTTGCAACTACCTCACACAAACACAATGAAAAAATGGCAGGAAAGATTGAAGGTTCTATTTATTTGATCAGCAGTAAGACATCAGAACAATAATTAGGGGCCAATGTCTTGATCCAGAAGCTCTCGTGCATGCCTCTGAGAGGATTAAATTAGCCTTAGAATACTCTCATGTGAAGTCGGGACTGTTTGCTCTGCAATATCATTAGTAAACAGCACATCTGGCAGATGGCTCAATGGACCACGTACTTGGAGGCAAGAATCAAAAGCTGATGACTTCATGGTCCACTCATAAATACATGAGGAAGAAAAGCCAGCAGGCTTTCTTTATGAGCGTATGCCCGGTTGGACCTATTTCTGATTTTTGTCAGGTCAAGGTTATTCCAGACCCAGACAGGCAACCACAGCTAGTGCTGCTCTTTCAACCTTTCTTCACTAGTTAGTGGTTCACCTCTGGAGTCAAATTTTGTTGGGGTAAGAGTCTTTTGCAAGAGGTGCACCACAGATTTCCAATTGAGGCAGCACTGTGGCTAGGTACAAGAGGTGGCTGATCAGATTCAAGATTCCTTTATTGTTATGTACGCAAAATTGTTCCTTTGTTTGCCTGGTAAAGGTACACCACTTGTCCTGTGGCACTATTAAGAGGAGAAAGAGAAGTAAAGCAGAGACATTTCAGAGATTGTTGATCTTGCCACATTTCTCTTCCTGCCGCCTCCTGCATTCCCCTAACCGCTGTTGCTGCACGACCTCCTGTTCTTTCCAACAGTGAAGCTCAGGGCAAAGCATCCAGGTCACCCTCCTTTGCCCCTGCATCCAAGCTCCCAAATGTGATCAGGAAGCTGTAAGTTTCCGAGGCCCTTCAGGAACCCTGCTCACCCTCGTGAATCCTGGTCTTGATACCTGGTTTCGTGAAGCACAATACTCACCTATTTAAAGTGCCCCGCTCATGCACACCACACCCTCACTCCAACTCTCATTCGCTGGAAAAGAAACTTACCAGTCCCTCTCCCAGGATTCTCCTTTTCAATCGTGGGACTATTCTCCTGCTCTGATGCCCTGTATTAGTCTGCTGATTCATCAGAGTCCTCAACCCAGAAAATCTTAATTTTCTTCTGATGTTATGCTTTCTCACAACTTTAGAAACTTGCAAAATATGGGGGGAAAAACTCACCCCACTGATGTTCTTGGACCTTGTGTGCATGGAGTAAGTAAAATTTGTTGCAAAATATTCTGCTGTGGGTTCCAATTGTATTTACACCACTTTGTCTCGCCTTCACAACTGAGTTTGGAATTGTACTTTATGCAGTCAATGAAACTCAGCTGGTGACACAGTCAGCTCTGGATTAACAGGTTCCAATTTCAAATCTGACTGCAAAGGTTTGACCAGGGAAATTCAGGCCAAGATTCAGCTGTTGATTGAGTGAGTAGTGCATCATGTTGATCTGGAAACAATGTTTCACCCCTTTAAGGAGTGTTGCTTGTGCCAAACTATGACTAGAATTGGGGACAATAGTGTTGGGGACAAAAAGTTCAGAAAGGAGACTGTGGAAAACAAAGCAACTGTATGAATGCCAACAGCCTTTGTTTGCTCCTACATAAAATAGATACCTTCAGAAAACATTCTATTTGCTCGAGAAATTTGCAAGTTGAGTAACATCAATGGGAAGAAAGGGAATCATTTGTGCTTTACGTCTGATTCTGGACTGATCGTGAAGAGGAGAAATAGCCAATATAAGGAGGAGAGGATGGGAGGAGTGAGACACTGGCCAGAAGGGAACTGCTGAAGGATGATGGAGAGATGGGAATGGTGAACACTTGAGTAGGGATTGGAGTTGTGTTTTGTTCCATTCCAGCATCCAGTCTCATTTATCAAGTACCTTTGATGATCATTTAAATTACTGACCATTTAGAGTTCCTTAAAGAAATACTGCATAATACTGAGACTGATTTCAGAGTGAGAATATTGGAACAGCTTTCTGTTGATGAGATGTTGAACTGACACCCTTTTTTTCAACTGAATGTAGAAGGTCTATGACTCTATATTGAATCAAATCACTGAAGTGATTCCCAGTGTCCTCTCTAATGTTTATCCCTCAACCAAATAATTTGGCCTTTGTCACATTTTTCTCAGTGATTATAATTTTAGTTTATTTTTCATTCTTTTTATTTTGATAATATAATCAATAACTGTTCAACTGTGAAGAATATAAACATTGATAAAATTGTTGTAGAAGGAGAAGAGAAGGGAAGAGAATTGTAAACCTTTTTTAATAAAAAGAAATATAACTTTCTTAAAAATAATTTATAATTCATCTTTTTCCTTTTTTCTCCTTTGGGTTGGTGTTTTTCTGACATTATGCATTGATATACAATTATCAATGTGCTTTGGATTTTTGAATTTTATTCATATTTGGAATTTTTTTTCCTTTATTTTAATTATGTTGCACATTGTATAATTGTATTGTTCAATTGTGTATACTTTAAATATTAATAAAAATAATTTAAAAGAAAATAAATTATTTTGGCATATGCTCGAAAATGCTTTGCAATTGCAAACCTTTCCTTTCCTTCATGTAGAACAGGACACTGGCAAAATCATGGCAGATGTTCAGGTCTGACTTGTGCGAAACTTCAGGCCATGTAATTGATCAAGTTAATGGGCAAGAAATCCTTTGATGGCATAAAAAGTATGTGTGGAGCAACATGATTTCATTGATGAAAGCTCCATGGGGATAGAAAACTTTATTTGAGCTTTTTCCACGACAGTGTTGTTGACCGCCCCACATAGAAGGTCATCCTAAAACTCACTATTAGTTGCCACACAGCGTTCCCATTGGAGCTGTTGCATGTTCTCACAACAGCCGCCATTGAGCAAAACAGCTGCAATCTCTGCAGGCAGCTCCTGAAAGACACTCAGAGGGTAGGGACGGCAGCAAAACGATTAAACAGAGTTGGTTTTGTTTCTCTCGAGAAGAAACTGGTTTGGGATGACCTAATAGAGGGCTTTAAAATTATGAATGGTTTTGATAAAAGGAGACAAAGAGAATGCTTTCATTTATGGAAATGAATATAATTAGAGGGCATCAGCGTAAGATCATCATCAAGAAATTCAACAGGGAATTCAGGAGTAACTTCACCCTGGAGGAGTGATAATGTGAAATTTAGGATTGCAGTGGAATGGTTCAGGAGAATGGTATAGAAACATTGAGGGGGAGATTAGACAAACACCAAAGCAGGTAGTGAGGGGGGTGCTGGGAGGGTGGGTGAGTGGAGAGAATAGGGGGTAAAACTGAGATATTAAGATGAAGTAAGACAGAAGCCCATGCCACATAAATAGTAACATGTTGGGATGAATAGTTTTTTTTGTGAATCTGTGCAACCTATTTATAGGACAATTTATTTCACTCCTTTAGAATGCAAGATAATGATAGAATGACTGGTGTTTATATAAGATATATATGGGTGAGGGTTTTATAACGTGTGTTTCTCCGAAAAATGTGGGCACTTCAGTGTGTGCTATGGGTGTGGAATCAGAATTTGAATCAATATTCTGAGTCAGAATTTTACATTTCCACCATAGAGATTTGAGTGCATAATCTGAAATAACCACTCTGTGTCGTCCTGAGGTTGCACCACGCTGCTTTAAGTCAAAGTGTCATGGAGAACAGGCTTTTCCATCCACTAATTCTGCACCAACAATTAATCAGAAAAGTTGTGTGCTTCAGCCTGGACCTCCTATTCTTGCTTGCCTACTCCCTGCTTGCCCTCTCTGATA
This sequence comes from Narcine bancroftii, assembly GCF_036971445.1. Taxonomy (NCBI): domain Eukaryota; kingdom Metazoa; phylum Chordata; class Chondrichthyes; order Torpediniformes; family Narcinidae; genus Narcine; species Narcine bancroftii. The sequence goes on along the minus strand of NC_091474.1, from coordinate 132,073,749 downwards.
CAGCTAAAGGTTACCACACCATGATTTGAGACGCATCTAATTCTGGGTTTGACCTCAACAGAAAAGTGGTGGCTAACTTGGCCTCCTCATCTTTGTTTTACTGCTGGTCTTAACAGTTTTGCCATCCTCTATGGATAATCTGAGAGCTGAGAAAGCCCATGACAACCTGGGAGCCTCCCAGCACAGATTGGGAGCCACTTGTACCCGGCCAGCAAGGACCGTGGAACTACTCCTGTTTGCCAAGCAGTTTCATTCCCACCAATCACCAGTTAATGTTATGGCGGTAACTGATTCCCAGGCAAAAGCAACTTGGTGAGTTTTTGGGCCAGGTTAATGTGACAGTGAGATGCAAGGAGGAGAGAGGCAACATCCTGCTTCACAGCCAGAAACTCCGTTACAGCAGACTGCCTGTCAATGCCGACAGCAATGAACCTCGTTGGCTCAAAGTTCAAAACGATTGAACTGAATAGAACACTGGTGCCAGGGCAGGACGACATCAATCAGGCCAACTACAGCGGGCTACTGGAGGAGAAACTCACAGGGGTTTTTCGTCGGCTACTACCAGGAATGGCGTATCAACAAGTAAGTGAGTTTGAAAACTAAGGAGGGGTCGGGGCATTTCCTGACCAGAAAACCCCCTTTGAATAAAGACATACTTTCAACTTTTGGTTTTCTGCTACTATGTGCCAGATTTCCCTTCTAGTTCTTTGCTGAAGTGGTGTGTTAGATGGTGAGTCATCCAAATCCTGCGGTGCAGGGGCAAGTCTCCGAGACTTTACTGATAACCCTCCCTGCACTGGGCTGAAAACTGTAGAGATGTCCCAGCCCCACTGCAGTTCCAATAAAGTAGGGCTGGTTCGGTTGCACTCCCTGCACCCCCACCCCCTAGCTATGCCACTGACCACCAATATTATGAGTGAAATCTTTCACTTATACAGTGCTGTTTGCTGTGGATTACTGAATGGAACTTGGCTGCTACATTTCTGTCATTGCAATACAAGTACACTTGAAAAAGTACTTTAATAGCTCAAAAGCATTTTGGTTCAACCTGAGGTCATCAAATGTGTTACATTTATGTGAATCTTTTATATCCTCAGTGTGCACTCATGGATGTAAAAAAATTATGAAGTTGTGACTTCTTTAATATTGTGCAGAAGCTCAAAGTATATATGCTTGCATAAAATCATAACTGCTATTATGGCTACTGACATTTACAGGTGTATAATTTTGAATCTTGGATTTTCCATAATTGTCATTGTACCTGGGTAATAGAAAAAAAGAATTATGTTTGCCCTTTCTGGCTGCTTTCCAATAGAAATATTTCTTGTATCTCGTATATCTCATGTCTGCAATAAAACAAAATGAATTAGCTGTCACAGTTATCTCATTGTAAATACTAGCAGGAGTTATTTTTTAACGATGTTTAATGTTACTCAATAAATCCAACTTCCAGTTAAATATTGTGTTTTTCTTAAATAAAGAAATTCTGAATTGAGGCAGATGAAGAAATTAGTAACCATGGCAAGGAGGGCTCATCAGATTTTTTTTAAAGTTACTGATTCGGGAGAGTGGGCTGGAACTTACCGATTTTTCAGCCATAGAGAACCACTGGCTAACTGGAATTCGTATGTCAACTCATTCAAGACCCCTGAGCCAAATTATTTAAAACAAGCTGAACCTTAGATGCCCCCCTCCATGGCAAACTCACCAATTAGGCCCTTTCAAATTGCCATGTAAAATGGGGTTAAGCAGGCAATTTGCTCAGTTGACGACCCAAGTACAGGGCTATTTAAAAGGATCCAACTGAGTCAACCGAGTCAAAATCACCCGGGTCCCAGACCTAACTCAGAGATGGTCAGGGTAACCACACAGGTGTCCTCAGAAGTGGTTACTCTGGCGATGTCAGCGTTTGCGTGCGTGGATCACAGGGAAACCTTTGACTCTCAAAGCAGGATGCTGTCTTGACATGCCGCTGCCACGAGCGGAGGGGAGGGGATGGGGTGGGTGTGATGGTGCTGCGATGTGCCGCTACTCCGAAAGATGGGGGGAAGCTTCTGTCGCGACATGCCGCTCCAATTCACGGCGATGGCTCCATATGGGAGAGCAGGAGCAATGGCTGTCTTCCTTATCCATAATCCGTGACACTGCTGGAACCGCTCTGCCACTAATTTCGCCCAGGTTCCAGAAAGGCTACCCATGTGCCTGCTGAGTCCATGCGGACGCTAGATGCTGCTGTAACTCGTGTTGACCCATAAACACTTCGCATCCAGTGACTCAAATTTACACCACGAATAGCTCACAAATGTGTGACTCCATTTGTTTGAATGAAGTCACTGACCCTGACTTCTGCTGGGAAATGGTTTGAGTTTATTAAATTAAGTTACTGAATATTAATGTTTTCATTATTTTGCATCTCTTGAAGGCATCTATATATTTTTTTTGAGATTTGACGGAGATGTTTAAAAATTGTTCAAAGATATTTGATAGTAGCAAGTAGGCAGAAGGTCTCAGGCAGAGTGTCTGAATCCTCCATCATCTTATCTCCACAATCCTCTTCCCAGTCATCGGTCTTCGTTAAACTGGGTCATAGCATCACCAATCACTCGATGTACAACTTACCGCCTCTGTGGGCTTTCTAGAAAATAAGCATCCTGCATTCGTGCCCGATGGAATGGGTCACTTATGTTTTAGATTCTGTCATTATTTTTGCAACAATTTTTTACATTCATTTAACCAACATATTGTAACACATAAATACCTCGGTTTTCATATTTATTGAGAATTACATTGTTTAAAGCAGAGAAACTCCGTTTGGCCCAAACGTTGTTATGCTTTTTGTTAGCCACCATTTAATTATTTCAGCATGCCACTGAACTTCCATCTCCTGCACATTTAACTAGTTTCCCCTTTAATACTCCCAAATTTCTGACATTGAGAAGAAAATCTATTTACATTTTTGAAATCTTATTCATGAGTGAATAACCCCTAAAGGGCTGAAGTTCCTACAATGCTTGATTTTTAAGCACTTTGTTAAAAACTCAAGAATTAATGTTGCATATTGAAATATAGCTGGTGCTCATTTAATAATTTTACAGGTTGTACTTAGCGCCTTAAGAGTCAATAGTGTATCAAAGTCTTTTAACTTCAGCTCTTGCACCATGTTTGTGTCATCTTTTGTGTATCCAAGAAGTTTGAATTTTGTTGATGGATGTAGTTTTTCTTTGAGTCAGGGCTTTGGTAATACTATATAACCAAAGAAACCTCAAGCTAAAAATAATAAATGCTCATTTGTGAAAGAACTTGAAATTTGTAAACATGTTTCATATTTGTCAGGCTCAAAAAGACAATCAGAAAGGCTGATGGAATGCTGCCCACAATTCTCGAGTCAAGAATTGTAAAAGGGTGAAATTTATCTTCATTGTTTAGAGTTGTTTTCTGCCTCATCTGGAGTTCTTCAAATGATGAAGTTATAATGGAGGATATAATGGCCTAGGAGGATTGCCATATAGATTCCCCAGTGTCATACTAACATTTGGAGAGTTAAAATTAGGAGGGACATATTGCTTTGTATTCACCTGAAGAAGATGTTGATTTACTTCTCTGTCATGGCACTGAAGATGGGCATTTGCTCATGTCACAGCAATCCCATCAATGTAATTTCCCTGTACTCCCTCTCTCATATCCCAAATCAACCAGCCACTCACATGCATAAGGGATAATTTACAGTCACCAATTAATCTGCCAGAATATCTCTGAGATCTTGGAGGAAATTGAGCATTTTGAGGAACCTAAGATGGGAGGTGCATACTAACTCCACATTCAAGTGCCTGATATCAGGATCAAAGCATGAAGTTGGCAGCAATGTCAACAGCTCTGCCACTCTGTTGTTTGGTCAACCCAAAGTTCAAACAGAATCCAACTTTGTGGATAACCAAAAACATGCATAGGAATAATTAAACTAAGAAAAATGAATAAAATCATGTGTTTGAAGCAGGAGGCTAAGTGGAAAGGCGGAAAATGGTATAATGAGCTTGTGGTAGGGGTTCCACAACTATGGAGGCAGAAAACTTCCTTTGTTAGAAGGATCAATAACCCTGAAATGTATGTTGACTTTGTTGGTGCCAGAATATCTTGTATCTTGTATCTGCAAATAATGCAGGAGAACAGAGACAAAAAAAAATCCTTCTTTGATCTTGTCAGGTACTAGGTGCTGAATTAAAGAAGAGACAGAAGGAGATACAATATCTGGACTGTTACCTGACTTGCATCCAAATTAGTGTTGCAATGAGCAGGTTAGCTTGGCGACCACATGGCTGAACCATGACATGGAAAGCAGCATTTGATTTCATGGGATGGGCACCAGTGCTCGAGTAAAACGTGGGCTGGACCAGGATCCTTACAGAGAGGATGACAGCAATGGTCATAGCAAATGGTGTGGATTTGGTCTGGTGAAAGGGGTAGGAGGTACAGTAATGGTAAAACAAGTGTAAACTGGGGGAAAATAAAAGGGAAAACTGGGAGAGAATATGGGAGCAAACTACTGGTGAGTTGGATTGAAGTAAGTGGTCGCAGTTGTTTATTCTAAATGGTCAGAATGAAAGGAAGAAATTGAATGAATTCCAGATATGATTCAACTGAAAGAGTGTGACATGGCAGCTATTCCTTAAACATTGATACAAGCCTGTGAGGATAAAGTATTAAATACTGTCAACTGCTGCTGGAAGAATAGAGAGGAGACTAAATGTCAGCATGCAGTGGAGTCTTTATGAATGGATTTTAAAAATAGCGAGTGATTTTATTCTCTTGTCAGAGTTATAGGAAGATTATTTCATGACAGAATGCAAAATAAGTGTTTGAGAAAGGAAGATAGTCTAAAAGAAATTTTTAAACTTTGCTGCATGTTGGAATAAGTAGGCTTGTTTAGGTCTGAAAGCAAGTGACTTTCTTAAGAATTGTTTATGGATAATTATCTGCCCAATGAACATCAGGGGATTGAGCTGGATAAAAGAAAGATCAAAATCGAACCACCCAGCAGTTGCAACTTCACACTCTGTTGGGATAATCAAATATCAAACCACGATCAGATCATTGCACCATTCAGTAATTGAGAAGACTCAGTATGTGTGCTTCTCTGAAATTGCCATATTATCCTAAACCAAAGACACATCCAGCATTCTGCAGATTGAAAGAAATGCAAGAGAGGGTGGAATACATTTTCTCAATGTTCAGAATCAGAATTTAGTGTCACGAACAAGTCACAAAATCTGTTGTCCTGCAGCAGCGTCAGAGTCCAAACATTCATATTAACCACCTTACAACAATAAATAAAAATAGTGCACAAAAAATCAAAGTGAGGCAGTGTCTTTGGTTCATTGATTATTCTGGAATCTGATGGCAGCAGGGAAGAAGCTGTCCTTATGCTGCTGAGTGCTTGTCTTTATGCTCCTGTACCTTTTTCTTGATGGTAGCAGAGTGAAGAGGGCATGGCCTGGGTGGTGGGGGTCCTTGAAGAAAGGGGATACTTTCTTAAGACACTGCCTCTTGTAGGCGTCCTTAATGGAGTGAAGTCTGGTGCCTGTGATGTCACCAGTCATGTTAACAACGCTTTGGAGTTTTTTCTTTCCTTGAGCATTGGCACCTGCATACCAGACAGTGATGCAACCAGTCAGGATGCTCTCCGTGATACATCTGTAGAGGTTTACGAGAGTCTTCAATGAAATGCTAAATCTCTTCAAACAATTTACAAAGTATTACCTTCTTTATGATTACATTGACATGGAGGTTCCAGGATAGATCCTTGGAGATGTTGACACCCAGGATTTTGAAGTTCTTGATCTTCTCCAATACTGAGCTCTCGATGAGGACTGGATCGTGTTCTCCTGGCTTCCTCCTGAAGTCCACCATCATTTCCTTGTTTTTGCTAACGTTGATCGCAAGGTTGTTGGTGACACTACTCAATGAGCTGATCTATCTCCCTCCTGTATGCTTCCTTATAGCTGTTTTTGATTCTGCCAACAACTGTGGTGTCATTGGGAAATTTGTGCCTGACCACACAGTCATGGATGTACAGAGAGTACAGCAGTTGACTAAGCACGCATCCTTAAGGTGCTGATAGTCAATCAGAAGGAGACGTTTTTACCAATTGATATTGATTGTGGTCTTCCAATGAGGAAGTCAAGGATTCAGTTACAGAGTTGGTGGGGGGGGGGGTGGAGTGGTGCAGAGGCCTAGGGTTTGCATTTTAATCTCAGAAAAACGCACACGATATTTTCAGAACCTGATGGATTTTCCTTCCACCAACTTCACTGAAAGGAAATTCAATTTGGATCAGCAACTGTGATATTCTTTCTGCTGAGCTTTCTGACCTGTGCTGCAATCAGATCCGCATTCAAATGGTCAAGCATTCACCAGCTCATTTAGTACGGTGACTTATTCAATTAATTTCATGCCCCAAAAAACTTCACAGATAACCATGTCAGTGAAGGAACGTTTTTGGGAAATAAGTTTTCAAGAAGGTTTTAAAGAAGGAGAGAGAGATAAGAAAGACAGTGATATACAAGGAGAGAGCTCCAGAGCATTGGGTAAATCTAAATGAAAGCCGAGCCAGTTGGCCTTTTTATAGTGGCAGATATTCTCCAGCTCTACATCACTTCACTTACCTTCAAGAAAGCTCTTAGGGTGGATTCAGCTAGCAAACTCCAATCCGCCTAGGAGGGTATACTCAGAGGTGGAGCGACTTTCTGCAGCTCCCCCATGAAGGCAATGCCACTGAAAGCATTGCAATGATGTCATCAGCCCGTGACCTAGGAGTATGAATTTTAAAGTATTCAGTGTGTTCAGATATTTATTGCTCACATCAGTCACATCATCACTTTGTTAATATTAGTGATAGCTAAAGTTTTTTGTTCTTTTGGGTGAGAGGGAGCGTCTATTTTAATTTTACACTTGGATGATGTCACGGTGATGGGAGGTGGTCCTGCACCATTCACCCCACCTCCCTCAGCTCCAGAAGACAGCTCCCAATGCTGCTTTATGAAGGCCATGCTGGATCAGCCTTATTGGTCTTCTCCAGGAAGAGGTAAATTCATCTTTTTTTTTGTTGAGTGGGCTTTAATGTGGGTTGCACCATTAAAAAAAAGGCCTAGTGGTAGTAATTCTACTTAATCTTCAATGCATTAGTGGTGTCTGGATGATCAACTGATGTTCTTGCTGTTCAAAATTTGTTGATAGGAAAATATTCCCTTGCCACCATTTAGCTGTGTACAAAACAATCTTTTTTATCACCATATAACTGGGCTGTTAAGATTTGTTTCATAAACACACAATTAACATTTTGTAAATTGTGGGAAATGCAAATTGATAATGGTTCAAAAATGCACCTTGGACCTCATGCACATTGTGACTACACCTGAAAATCTCATGAGTAAAATAAATAATGGTATGTATTTCTTTGGGGGATTCAAGCCACATGCAGCCTGCACGAAGAGTGGGAAATTTCATTACTGTTGCACTGGAGAGTCCAGAAATTATTGAAGTTGTGTTAAGCATTGAGCGCCAACAAATGGATGTTTCTTCTCCTCATCAAATGGTGGAAATGTGAATTAACATTGGAACAGCATCATTTATGTGACTCCTGGAGCCTCATGCACAACAACAACCTTGATCTCTGGTGCTATGAGGCAACAGCTCTTCTAGCTATGTCAGTAAAATTAATGATCTCTTGAAGGTCAAGAAAGTTGATGGTATCTCGGTGCACCATTTTACCAAAAAGATACTTTAAACACTCCCTCAGTACTACTGTGGAGTTTGGACTAACATTTTGAAGTGGAATTTGAACCCATTTTCGTCTGACTTTCTGGCACAAGTGCTGCCATCCGAGGCCATGATGATGTAATCATGCAAACCCACACATGCTTGTTAACTAGCTGTGAGGTTTGCTTGACCAGGAACAATGACACAAGAAAATAGGAGCTGGAGTGGCCAGCTGGCCCCTCAATACTTCATCACCATTCAATACAATCATGGCTGATTTGCCCCAGGCCTCACCTCCATTTCAAAAGTTCATCTCCCTCCTCTTCAGTAATCTCATCTCTACGATCCTCCACAGAGATTCACTACCTCGTGGGGGAGGAACTTTCTTTGCGCCTTTGTTTTAAATGACTCCTCTCCCCCTTATCTTGCACTTTAGTCCCTTTGTTTGAGATTCTCCTATTAGGTGTGGATGATTGTAAAGAACACATCATTCATAATCTTTGAGGTGCTGGGGAGAGTGGCAAGTGGTAGGGATGCTCACCCACCTCATTAGCTGCCCAAAATAATAAACTGCCTAAAACTAAATTGAAAAATGACACCAGAGCCACTCCCTTCTCTATCTGGACACGCAAGACAGTTAGGAACTTGTCGCCCCAGCCTCCAACCTACTGAATTGCTGTCATTCCCTGTGGAACATTGCACCCTGCGCTGTGCAAAAGGGAAGGGAAGTCTGAACACAAGCAGAAGTTAGTCAAATTAATGGTGCCATGTATTGTCGATATTAATCCCAAGCCAAGAAACATGACTGCATTATGGGTCATTTCCATTGCTCACATCACACCGTTTTCCATGGTTGAAACAGTCCTTTGCAAGGAAGAAAGACTGAATCCATAAGTGCTGTTGGAATTTCGTGTTTGAATCATTTTTATTTCATGTGCAAAAGCAATTTTATGACTGATGCAGAAATAAAACATAAAAATTGATAATTGACAACTCTCAGCATGGAGAAAAAAAGTTATACTAGAACATGGAGCCTTCTTCAAACAGGAAAGGATTGACAGCCATTAAAAACTGAAGGTACAGCTTCAATTATCTTGAAGCTATATGTACAAAATAAAATACTATATGTCCATGAGCTGAATCGATAAATCTTAATCACATTGTTGGTTAATTTAGTTGCAAATCTCCATGAAAAGCACTTGCTATGAATTTCAAAGGGCAATTCTCCAAGTTTTGAAGAAGTGAAGCAACTGAGCAACTTTTTGTTAACTCTCATTGAGGGGGAAGTTTAAATTAATCCCAGATTACTCAGCAAAATAAAATTAAACCCTTTTCCCCATTGACCTTGCTTTTACCACTCAACATCATCGTGGCTACTCTGATCTTTGTTTTGAATCCCACTTTATGGTTTAATGATTTCCCAACATTACACAGATCTGCGATCTCAACTCGAAGTAAATGCAGTAGATCATTATTCCCTCAGATCTATTCTGCTATTCCTAAGAACATACTTGATCCACCATCGTGCCACTTTACGGCTCTATCTCCTCATCCCTTGAGTCCCTTAATGTCTAGAAGCCAATTGAAATATCTTTTGAATTAATACAATTGATCCTCCATAGGTTCTCTTTGGGACAAAGATATTGAAATCTGGGAGAAAAAAATCTTCATCATCTCATTATCCTGAGAGTCTTCCCACTCCAGCTTCTTATCATCTCCCCAACCCATTTTCCTCAAAATCATGCATTTCTCCATTGAAGATTTGTTCAGTCTCCCCTCATTAGTTACCCTCCCATGAAAAAAATACCCATTAAATAGAAACATCTGCAGATGCTGTGATGGTTGTGCAAAACACAAAAATGATGGAGAAATTTGTTCAGCACCTAGGAAGAAAACAACAACCAACTTTCAGGTCTAAGCATTGATGAAGGGCTCAGGCCTGATATGGTGGTTACCTTGTACTTCCTATAAATGCCGCATAACCTGCTGAGTTTCTCCATCACCTTTATGTATTGCAAAAAATAAGGCGTGATTAATTCATTTTAAAAAATCAGTACAGCAAGATGAGAATATTAAAGGATAAAAATAGAGGGGTTAATGGTGCAGGTGAAGACATTTGTTTTGACTCAGCGGTCACTTGCTTGAATAGGTCATCTCTGCTGACCTTTGCAGGAAAGGTCAAATGAGACTTTTAACAGAGGGTCTTGCAGGGTTAGAGGTCCCGTGGTAAGGTCAAAGATTGTAGGAGTCCTCACTGGAATTTTTTGCTAACATTTATTTCTCAACAATCAGCACAATTTAATTTTGTTTTGTCGTCTATAAAAACTCACTTAACAGACACCCTCTGCACTTCATAGATGAAGGCAAAGCCCTTAAGTTTCAAAGAACATCTGAGGTCATGAAAGGTGATGCTCAAAAATGATTTATTTCCTTTTAGAATTGCTCTCAACATGAACTGAGCATGGAGATGCAGGTGCTTGAAGCTCACCAGGAATCTGTCCCAAAGCCCTGCACCTCTGGAATCCTGAAGTGAGTCATTATCTTTTAGGCAGTGAGAGGTGAAAGATATCTGGGTCAAAAGGGTGCTGAAGGTTTTGACGATTTACTCTTTTTTTCTATTCCACACATAACATTTAATAAGTCTTTTACTGGCAGAAGTCTGAGCCATAGCAAGCTGGCAAGACATTGTTGTCATTTTGATACAGCTACGTGAAACCACGCAGCAATCCAAGAATGTTATCCATAACAGATTGCAAAACACATTCAGTTTCTTCTCAGCATCCTGTTATAAGAAATAGCCAACACAGCTCAGCTGAGCAATACCAGTATTTCGATTCCACCTGAACTTCTTGTCACCCTTTTTTCATTTCATCAAATCAGCATTTCCTCATACTTATTAATTCCTCTTGCACATCCAGTCTCTCCTTCCACATATCTGTGCAAACATTTCATAATGTAAAGATTTCCGCAGTCTCATCACACAAGTGAAGGTGTTTCTTCTGAATTATACATTGGATTTATTAATGATATATGTCCTCCAGTTTAAACTGAGATTGATCTGTTCTGCCAGGCCAGTCAAGAAAGTGCACTAATGACTTTTGGAACACCAAGGAAGTTTAGCATAGCCACAAAGTCCCTCAATATCTAATGCAGATCCCAACATCAAAGGCATACTTGCTGGATGTTTCACACCGTGGTGGGGAGCTGCTCTGTTCAAGATTGGAAGAAGCTATTAGAAGGTACTGAACGGAGCTCAGAACGTAAATGCAAACTCCCCTCCCCTCCATGGACTCACGACAGATGAAAGGTTGCAAGAAAACTCAAAGTCCCATCACCCTTAGACACCTCCCTCCTCACATTGATAAGAAGGATCAAGAGCATAAAAGAACATACCAACAGGCTTATAGACAGTTTCTTCCATGCAGCCATCAGTCTCCTGCATGAACCCCATAAAAGTGCATTCCTGCTGCCCTTGCTTGGTGCTAATTGACCTTTCTTTTCATTGCAATCCTATACTCTGTAAATTGCTTTTTCCATGACTTTATTCATAAGAGGTAACCAGTTTGTCTGGTCAGAGGAATCCTTCTCTCTACACTAGGTGTAATATGACAAAAACAAACTTATCTTTGTATTGCAGTTGAGTCTTAATTCCTAATGAATTATAGGTTTATTCATATCACAAGCATTGACACAAAATGTGAAGGAATCCTTTGGATGCTTCTGGATTTTAGATAGTTAGGCTCTGTATCTTCAGTTGTGTTTGCCTGATTTTTTTTTTTTGTCTTTCAGTGATTGCAAATTGTAATTACTAATGCTGCAGCAGGACTTGTCTTTGGACAAATTGGAACAGTAATGAGTCTACAGTGGAGAAGATGCGCTGCTCTTGCAGCCAACCGAAAGAACTAATGTTAGACATATCAGGGCTATCCCCAAGTGAGGTCATGGAGGTCTTAAATAAGAGATGCAGCAAAAAATCACAGATGACAAAGGCTGTTCAACCCATTAGAATTCGAGAGAGATCACATTGACATGGTCACTACTCTTCAAACATGCGTGATTAATTTTAAAATGCCTTGGGATCCTGAGATTCTGCAAGTCTATTTTTGAAATCCGGTGAGATTGTGTGAAAAAAATACTTAATGATGTCAGGCAATGCAACTTTGAGCCGGGCTTCCCACCTTTATCTCTTTTAAATATAAGTATGAGCACAGTTGGGAATCCAGGAAGAAATTTCATGCATCATTGGTTTGTATTTTTGAATGAAACTTTGGTTCAGTCTCAACAAGTCAAGCTAATGCACATTCATATAATGATGAGTGTAAAATTGTTCATGAACCAGTATGCAAGCTCTTAATTTTCCTCATGTTGAAAAATAAATGTAAAGCGTATATGTGAGATGGTAACTTGGTGCAGTTTTGTTGATGCAGCAGGAAATGGGTTTTTCATATTATTATATAATGATATGAATGGGGTTATATTTATAATCAGACTGTCAACACAATAGCTGGGAATAATTCAACTGTAAGTACATGACAATGACTTAAAAGGTAGGCCAAGACCCCATACAGTAAAATCCCCATTATCTAACACCTAAAGGGACTCCGGATGCCAGAAAAGTGAATTTTCCTGTTGACTGAGACTCGCTCTTACAATGCATAACTAATACTAATACACCTGCAGTAAGTTTAAAAGATAAAAGACAGTGCAAAATATAAAGTAATTTGAAGAAAAAAAAAATCAGTATTGAAGTCTTTAATTATGAAATGCCTTTAATCAGATTTACAAAATTTAAATTCGAACCCCGGTCACTGGCACTGTAACAGCATTGCGCTAGCTGCTATTACTAACTGTGCTACCATCATAAATAACTCCCCCTCCCCCAAGTTTACAGATCAAGCCTGATTCATCTCTTACAAATAAAAATAAAGACTCCTATTAGGCAGAGAATGGGAGACACTTTGGGAAAGTCGCCCCAGCAGCCGGCTCTTCACCCTGGTGTCCTGGTCATTCCCTCGGCGCAATCCAACTCACCCCATGCCAGTGTCCCAGTCAATCCCTTGGCGCAGCCCGACTCACCTCCATGCCAGTGTCCTGGTTAGGCCCTTGGCGAACCTTTGTTTACTTTCAAACCTCAGTCACTGGTGCTGTAACAGTGTTGTGCTAACCACGTCGCTATGATAATTAGCCCCCCCCACCCTCCACTCCAAGTTTACAGATAAAGCCTTACTAATATTCTTAATACTAAGAAAGATAAAGATTACCAAGCAGAGATGGGGAGACATTTAGGGAGAGTCGCCCCAGTGACGAGTGGCATTGGCTGGCTCTTCAACCTGGCTGCTGCCATTTTATTCAAAGAGAACTTCTATTGAAACTTTATTCATCCAGCTGCTGTGGGTGGGGCATGGCAGCTCCGCTGGCTGAATGTTTGTTCCCAAGGTATTATGTGTTGCTTTGGATAAGATTTACTTGTACAATTTTAAACTTTTATTTAAAATTTTATTTACAAATGTATTTATTCTTATTAGTTTTCAAAAAAAAAATTTCCTCATATTTTTTGCTGATTGTTTGAGTTTCTGATTGATTGAGTACCGATTAATAGAGATTTTAATGTATCAGTCAGGTTTTTAGCAGATTTAAAACATTTGAATGTATTTCCAATCTGAATACGACAGGATTGAGCCATATTCAGAATGCAGATTTATTCACATTATAGATCCGTACAATCAATGTTCCCCGTAATTTTTAGGAGTCAGTGTGTGCAAAAAAATCTCAAGTTGTGCAATTTTTTTTCATGTGACAAATGCTTGTGCATTTAGGGTTAGGATTGAAAGTATGTGATGAGTGCCTCATAATCTTTTATTACTGCCTGCAATGCAAAGTGTCGATGTAACCATCTGACTTCATTAAGTGGTCTGAATGCAAGAGCTTCATTATCAGAGTCCTCTGCAATTTCTTTAAACTTGCATCTTTTAACTGTAAAGGACAAGGTGAGGCGACGTCAATTAGTGATGAGCAAATGTGGTATTTGAAAAACCAACTAACTCGTTAACAGAAACAGTTAGCTAAGAGATTATTTTCATTTAGTCGAATTATTAATTACTACATTATTTTAGGTATCTAAACTTTTGTACCGCACGGATGGCAGTCTCTTCAAGCTGAGGCGCCTGCAAGCTCACACCAAGACACAAGAGAAACTTGTCCGTGAACTACTCTTTGCAGACGATGCCGCTTTAGTTGCCCATTCAGAGCCAGCTCTTCAGCGCTTGACGTCCTGTTTTGCGGAAACTGCCAAAATGTTTGGCCTGGAAGTCAGCCTGAAGAAAACTGAGGTCCTCCATCAGCCAGCTCCCCACCATGACTACCAGCCCCCCCCACATCTCCATCGGGCACACAAAACTCAAAACGGTCAACCAGTTTACCTATCTCGGCTGCACCATTTCATCAGATGCAAGGATCAACAACGAGATAGACAACAGACTCGCCAAGGCAAATAGCGCCTTTGGAAGACTACACAAAAGAGTCTGGAAAAACAACCAACTGAAAAACCTCACAAAGATTAGCGTATACAGAGCCGTTGTCATACCCACAGTCCTGTTCGGCTCCGAATCATGGGTCCTCTACCGGCATCACCTACGGCTCCTAGAACGCTTCCACCAGCGTTGTCTCCGCTCTATCCTCAACATTCATTGGAGCGCCTTCATCCCTAACATTGAAGTACTCGAGATGGCAGAGGCCGACAGCATCGAGTCCACGCTGCTGAAGATCCAGCTGCGCTGGGTGGGTCACGTCTCCAGAATGGAGGACCATCGCCTTCCCAAGATCGTGTTATATGGCGAGCTCTCCACTGGCCACCGTGACAGAGGTGCACCAAAGAAAAGGTACAAGGACTGCCTAAAGAAATCTCTTGGTGCCTGCCACATTGACCACCGCCAGTGGGCTGATATCGCCTCAAACCGTGCATCTTGGCACCTCACAGTTCGGCGGGCAGCAACCTCCTTTGAAGAAGACTGCAGAGCCCACCTCACTGACAAAATACAAAGGAGGAAAAACCCAACATCCAACCCCAACCAACCAATTTTCCCCTGCAACCGCTGCAACCGTGTCTGCATCGGACTTGTCAGCCACAAACGACCCTGCAGCTGACGTGGACATTTATCCCCTCCATAAATCTTCGTCCAAAAAGCCAAGCCAAAGAAGAATTTTCTTTGTGCGCTGGTTGCAAAAGCACACACATGCACAGCTTAGAAGCAACAGTGTCTGCCCTCAGTGTAATTTTTGAATGTTATTTGTGAATTATATTATGTTATAATAGGAAATGAATACCATGAAATGACATAAAATCTCAAAAAGATTTTTTTTATTTAGCCATTGGATTTAATAACATTTTTTAAATAGATTTTACGAAGTCCCTTGCTGGAGGAAATTTGAAGATTGGATGCTTTTGGATCTCAGGATTGTAGACCTTCAACAGTGTTTTAAATATTTTTTCAGATGGTGATAATTCGTTCCCTTTACTTTGTTTTGAAAACTTTATTTATATATAAAAAATACAAAGTTATGTATTAAAAACCCCATATTACAATTCATTATTTGTAAAATACATAGTAATAGATTAGTAGTCTACCCCTCCCCCCACCCAAGTACAAAAAAAATCCACCTACCTCTACCCCCTCATATTAACAGAAGGAAAGGCTTACTTTTAGGAGTCATTAAAGCCCAGAACTAATTAGCATAACCTTGTGTTTTGTTTGATTCTGCAAACAGGACATCTCACTGTTGGGGATTTCAACAGATCAGCAAATTTCTGCGAAATTGTGCCGAACAGAATTGATCAAAGTATCCATGGTATTGTGTTTAATTTAACATTATAGGCTGAATAATCTGAGATCATCAATCAGATTCTACCTTTTCTGGTGGAAAAATTAGGGTGAATGTAATTGTTTTGAGCGCTGGCATTGAGTTAATGGGCTAAAATAACTTCCTGTGCCTTGAGGAATATCAATTAAGAACCCAAAGCAATCCAGTCATTCTTTGTTTCTCTGATCCCTACTATTGGCCATCGCCTGCACTGACTAAATCAAAAAATATGTAGGAAGGAAGCACTGACAATATAGCAGCTTGAGTCCAGGCAAATGAGCATGAGGGTCCACAGCCAGCAATTGGTTTGTGCCTGATTGCCCATATTATGTCCAAGATGATGTCCAGTGATAAATTTCTTTGCCAGGATAGTGTGTAACTTGGATGGGGTCATGCTGTTGGTGGTGTTTCATGTACCTGCAGCACTTGTCCTTCATGGTGATAGGCTTGTGGATTTGACAAGTTGAGAAGGCACTGTCTCTGAAGCCTCGGTGAGTAATCACAGCCATTGTGTCCCTCTGGACGTAAATGTTTTAGATGGCTGTTCTTCCTCTGGATTGTTAGAGCTGCACCCATCCAGACTAATAGAGAACATTCGATAATATCCTGACACATGGAACAATTTTGGTGTCAAAGGGTGAGGCATTGTCCACACTGTTCCCAACATTTGACCTTCACTTGTCATGGCCATATTGTCAGTAAAACCTTTAGTTTCTGGCTATCTCTGGGATGGGAAGGGTATTGATGATGGTCATACCATTAAATTAAGCCTATTTTAACAGACTTTGTCTTGATGAAGTTGTTTATGTCCTGGCATTTGTCTGCCTGACTGTTGTCAAGGTCTTGCTGCAGCAGATATGGACTGCTTTATTTGTTGAGGAATGGTACTGAATTTAATATTGTGCAGTCATCGAGGACGACAAATATCATCGACTTTTGACCTTATGGTAGAAGGAAGGTTATTTCTGAAGCAGATGAAGATAGTTGGGCATACGACTCTGCTCTGTGAAACCCCATGCAGTGATACACTTGTGTCAAAGGTTGATTGATCTCTGGAAACCATAACCATCTTCCTTTGCATGAGGTGTCTCCCTCTCACTATTGGAGTGTTTTCCCTTTGATGCCAGTTTTACCAGGCCTCCTTAAAGCCACTTTTTGTCAAATGCTGTAGTCATGTCAAGGGCAGTCACTCCTGCTTTGGCTGAAGAATTAAACTCTTTGGTCCATGATGAGGTCCTGGCAAAGTCCAAACTGGACATTGATGAATAGGTGAGCAGACTGCATGATAGCACCTACCATTGCTTTGTTGGTGATAGAGATTGGACTGAATGGGCAGCCATTAATCAGATATGATTCATCTTACTTTTTGTGAACCATAATGCCTGTCCAATTCCCACTCAAGAATTAGCCCATTAATCATAAATTCCACAAGGGAAGGAGCTGGTAAATCTGTGTGGCACAATGCTTGTGCTGTTCTTGGAGCATAAGGTTATACTGGTGACTAGCATTTCCAGTTTCAGTTGTGCACTGATCATTATTCCCCAGGCAAAAGTCCACTTAGCTTCTTAGAGGATGGCTGATCGGTATATTAACTGTGTTCACTTTCCTGGGTTCTGCAGACCTCAATTCCCATGCCTAATATCTAATTCAGATTCATATGTTTGGGTTGATGCCCTTCTACCTCAACAGCTTTTAAGGGGAACAGTTTGGAAGATGCCATCAATTACTTTATGTTCTGATATGGTTCATGGGGCATATTCTAAATTATCCATCATATCCAGTTCAACTCCAAATCCAAAATCCTCATTTAATGATTTTTTTTCGGAGCTGGAATGACTGGGGACCTCTGGCCCCTGGTGGGCGGCAGTGGCGCCTTGAGCCCTGTGTGGGGAAGTGTCGGTGATCGGCAGCGGCCAGCATTTTTTTTTGGTGAGAATGAAACTTTATTTTAATGATTAAAAAGCCTTCTCTTGTTGTTTGTTGTTGTTGTAACACAGTTACAAGAGATTTGCTGTTGCTACTGGGCTGTTCTTTAAAAATGACCAATTATCCGAAAAAGAAACATTTGTCCCAGTCCCGACCATTTCGGACAATCGGAGTTGTACTGTATGCTCATGTAAAAGTTGATCATGTAAAAGTTGACCCCCTATTTTTGGCCAAAAAAATCTGGCATTTTCCAGAAATCTCATGTAAAAGATGACCCCAGTTTCTCACCTTGGCCTTGGCTACCCACCCATCACAGTCCCCAGGGCTTTGAATGTGCATTCTCACCTTGGCCCCGGTCGGCAGCCCATCGGACATCCCGACGCCTCAAACATGGGATTCACACCTCGATCCTGGCCACCCAGCCGTTAGAGTTCCCAACGCCTTGAAGGTGGACTCTCACCTCGGTCCCGGCCACCCACAGTCTGGAGCTCCCAACGCCCCGAACGTGGATTCTCGCCTCGGTCCGAGCCACCCACTGATCGATAGTCCCGCCACCTTGAACATGGACTCTCGCTTCCACCCTGGCTGCCTGTCGATAGGAACTCCTGACGCCTCCAACAAGGCAGATACTTACCACGGACCCGACCTCCCCCGTGGTAGGACATGTGTTTTGATGTGCACTCTCCGATTTATTACTTGAATTCATTGTGTTTTTATTTGTTATTCGTTTAGAGATCATTTGGATTTCTCCTACTTATACAAAATGGATTTTAAGGTGAAATTCAACCCCTCAAAAGTCGTATCTATGTAATAGTGGACCCCATAATTTTAACATGAAAAATGGGGTACAAATTTTGGCTTTTACATGAGTATATATGGTAATCAATCTGCTTCTTGCTTTTGTCCCTTCTGTTTGCAAATGCACAGGGTCATAACCATTTATGACAAAAGGTATTATATATAATCAGTGCTCTGATAATTTCAACTTGATCTGTTAGTACAGATGCTCGAGAAGATGGTATGTGTTTTTATTGAAATCTATAGCATGTGCCTGTTGCCTGGTGTACTGTCATCTCTGCATGTTCGACACCAAGTCCATGCAAACCATCAGTGAAGAATTCCCTTTTGATACTGATCAGCATTTCTCCCACGACTAATTTTTACAGAATGATTAACTAATCATTTATTTATTGGCAGGGTCTTATTTTTCAAAGACCGTTGATGTAAGTGCTTAACAACTAATTAAAATCAAAAAATAATGTTATACAAATGATTTTGAGTGGTTACAGCAAAATTACCTCAGAGCACAATGCGCTCAGATGGAGTTCCCAAACTGCCTTTTGTGGGAAAAATGTCTTACTAATTATTATCATTATTTGTACTCATTTGCACAATAAAATAACATGGATATAACATAAACACCTTTATGTTTTTTTTAATGATTAATGACAAGTTGCACTTGTCACACCAAAACTAATCTGAGTGAGCAGAAAGCAAGTTATAATAAATTTCTTGGCCATTATGATACAAAACAAAATTGTGGTGCAATGCCTATATTTTCTCAGAAGTATGAGGAGATTTGGCACGTTTTCAAATTCTCTATCAAACTTGCACAGGTGCATTATGGAAAGTATACTGAGTGGTTGCATCACAATCTGGTTTGGTAATTTGAGTGCCCGGGAATCTTCTTTCTTTTGCTTGGCTTCGCGGACGAAGATTTATGGAGGGGTAATGTCCACGTCAGCTGCAGGCTCGTTTGTGGCTGACAAGTCCGATGCGGGACAGGCAGACACGATTGCAGCGGTTGCAAGAGAAATTTGGTTGGTTGGGGTTGGGTGTTGGGTTTTTCCTCCTTTGTCTTTTGTCAGTGAGGTGGGCTCTGCGGTCTTCTTCAAAGGAGGTCGCTGCCCGCCGAACTGTGAGGTGCCAAGATGCACGGTTTGAGGCGATATCAGCCCACTGGCAGTGGTCAATGTGGCAGGCACCAAGAGATTCAACAGTCTGTAAAAAGTAATGATCATAGCCAGGTTCATCAATTACTTTATGTTCTGATATGGTTCATGGTGCATATTCTAAATTATCCATCATATCCAGTTCAACTCCGAAGCCTATCTATTGAAGGCTCTTCCTCTAGACCACCTCTTCTCACTGCTACCTTCGATCAGAAGATACAGAAGCCTGAAATCCAACATTTCTAGGTTCAATAACAGTTTCTTCCCGATGGCTATCAGGCTCTTGAACTTCCCCTTGTTGCCCAAATCATGGACTGATCCAACACCATAAAAGGACCGTCTAGCTATCGTTTATAGTTAAGATCTTTTTTTATTTTATTTTAATGACAATTTTATGACAATAAACTCATTATCAAACTAAATAAAGGCAGCAGAAATGAATATCTCACTTGAAACTCATCTCTTTAATTACCAGGGGTTCATTGTGAAACAGAGGTTGATGAATGCTCTTCAAATCCATGCAAGCATGGCAGCATCTGCAATGACTATGTTGAATATTATAACTGCATCTGTCCTGTTGGTAAGTTGGACTGTTTTTGTCACAAAAGTGTCAGAATTAAGGCAAAATTGGTCACTTATGAGAACATGTTTTGCACATTAACTTGCATTATTCTTGGTTCAATGTATTAAGGCATGATCTGATCAAGGTATTTAAAATGATTGAGGCATCTTTGGGGGGAAGCAGAAAGAGACTATTTCCTTTGGCAGGGATGACCAAAATGAATGTTTTGTTCAAATACTAACTGTTTCACTGAATCACTCATGAATGACTTTGTTGCCCTGAACACACCTAAACATTTCCTGGTTTTCTCTCAACCTGCAAAAGCCTTAAAATATTAGTTCATCCAAAATATCTCATCCTCTCAAAAAAAAATGCAGACATGACAAATATTGGGTTAAGACAAGAAGCATCTCCACATGCAGGGGGACTAACAATATTTATGTATCGTTCATTTATTTATTTAGACATATAGCACGGTACCAGGCCATTTTGGCCCACAAGCCTATACTGCTCAATTTACCACCAATTAACCTACACCCCCAATGTGTCTTTGAACAGTGGGAGGAAACAGGAGCCCCCGGAGAAAACCCATGCAGACACGGGGAGAACAAACAAAGTCCTAAAAGACAGCGTGGGATTTGAACCCTGGTCCAGTCCTGATAGCTGGCACTGTAAAGGTGTTGCAGTAACTGCTGCACCAACTGTGCTGTCCTTGATTACTCTTCCCAAAGAACACAGGCATTTAACTAAAAATTTGCAGTTGAGATGAAGGACAATCTAACACCTGGTTTAATGTCTCATTCAGCTGATTGCATCCCTTGGTCAGTCCTGCACTGGAGTGTCAGCTGAAATTTTGTCTTCCTTAATTAATAAGTAAAAGACCCTGAAGGTGTGAGGAGATTGAACAAAATGGAACCTGGATACACAATCTGACATAGAAATCAAGAGGAAATTTCTCTGAAAGATAAATTATTGTCTGTGAAATGTGGTCCATTAGACCTGTTATTCTTCTCAGGACAAGAAGATTTTGTAACATATGCCAGTGACTGTTGGTTTCTGGAATTGGTTTTATTGACAGATGAAAGCTCCCTGCCCATTAGTTTGTGGAACAGCTCCCTGCAGAATGGTAGTCTGGCACAATTCCCAGTTCTGACTGTCAAATCCAAAATCCCCAAAGCAATTAGAAGAATGTTGTCATGAATGCTCATGTCTAACTGTGAGACCTGGGTGATAAGTTTCCAGCAGGGTGATGCTACTAATAAGAGTTCCATTTCCTCCCATCTGGTGCACTTCATTCAATGCTCACAATGTGGTCGCCTCCACATCAAGAAATTCAAATATACTGTGGGTGACTGCTTTGCAGAATGCTTTCCTATAATCTGCAATTCCTACAAACTGAATTTCCAGTTGTCAGTTGCTGGTCTCCTCCCATCTTCCTCCTTCTTCTCCAACAGTTCGATGCCACTCACACTGTTCCAGCAAGCCTCACCATAAACTCAAGAAGCTGCACCTCATCTTCTGACTGGATACACTGCAGCTCGCAAGATTCAGCTCAGATATTCAGGCATCACTCATTTTTCCAAGTCTTCATATGACCCTATCCTTTTGCTTGCTCTGTCCCTTCCTCATCTTTATCTACAATTCAAATATTTCTTTACCCCCAAGTGTCTTAAACAATGATCACTAATATGAAGTGGAAACTTATTTTCACTCTCCACAAGAGTGTATCTAAAAGTTTTTGTTATTTGTGATATATCTATGCCATCTGCAGCATTTTGCTTTATGGTCACAGTTATTATCTGTTTTCACTGGGGAGGTGGAGGAATAATGTTCAACTTACACGAAGAAAGCATTATTGCAGTAAAAGGATTTTCCTTCCCATTCTGAGTTCACCTCATTTAGCCCTTTGAAGCTGGCTATTTCAATCGTGGTTTGCAGTAACTGTCTGAAACTTCACTGCTTTAGAATTTTCATCACCTTCAACCAAACTCTGTCACCCAGGCTGAATCCCATTTAACTATCTCCTCTAATTTCACTGAGTGTTAAGAATATTTTATATAATTACTCCAATATATAAAACCTTGAATCTCCCTACCTTTCCAATCTTCCAGTTTACGGCCTTTACAACCTTCAACTTCAGGATATATACACATTTCCTTTAATCTAATCAGCAACCATCCCTTCAGCTGCCTTGATCTCAAATTCCAGGACAGACATCACAGAGCCCTCCTCCTCTCAAGTTCAAGTTTATTGTCGCTTGCACCAGGATGCAATGATAGAGGCTATTTTGTGAGCAGACCAGTTAGACATCTCATAGAACAACCAAGAGATTACAAAAGTGCAAAGATGCAGAGAGAGATCAGTTGGTAAGGCAACATATTTTGAGGTTCATTTGGGAACCTGATGACAGCAGGAAAGAAATTATCCTTGAATCTGGGAGTGTGTGGTTGGAGACACGTTAATTTTTTTTCCTGATGAGAGGACATGAAGAGAGTATGGTCAGGGTGTGATGAGTCTTTTAATATGTTGGCTGCTTTTCCAAGGTAGCCGGAGTTACAGTTGGAGTTAATGGAGGGGAGGGTGGATGTGTGATAGCTTGAGCCACATTCACAATTCTCTGTAATTCTTTGTGGACTTGGGTGAAGCAGTTCCTATACAACACAATGATAATCCCTGATAGAAAGTTTTGGGTGGTGCATCTGCAGAAATTGTTAAGGGATGCTGGTGGCATACCATATTTCCTCAGGCATCTGAAGAATTAGGGGCACTGGAGTGCTTTTGGTGAAGGTAAAAGTTAAAGGTTCCATTATTTTCACGTAATGCTACATTTAGAATGTAACGTACATGAAATTCTTTAACTTTGTCGACTGTAAGGAAGACAGAGAGTCGCCACTTTGTCCAGCACCCCTTCAGAAGTGAGGCCCCAGTGAGGAACGAACTCGCGACCACATGCAGAGTGGTAGAATCTTGGTGAGGGGTGTAGCTGATGGAAATGTGGGTTAGTGAAAAAATGGTGCCTTAAGAATACACAACATGAGAATATAAGAAATAGGAGCAGATGCAGGCCATCTATCTCATCGAGCCTGCTCTTCCATTCAATAAGATCTCAAGTTCAAGTTAATTGACACAAATCAAACAGGCATTGAGAGAGGTTATTCTGCAGGTAGACTGGTAGACGTCGCATGCATAGTACAAGTTAGACTATAAAAAGTACAAGAACGCAGAGTTACAAAGAAAGATCAGTTAAAATGGAGTAAAGGCAACATTATTTTGTGATTTTGTTGTTCATTTGGGCATCTGATAACAGCTGGAAAGAAACTGTCTTCACATCTGGTGGTCTGTGATCTCATTCATGAATCTTCTTTCTGATGAGAGGGGTTGAAGAGAGTGTGGCAGGGGTGGGATGAATCTTTAAATATGTTGGGTGCTTTTTCAGAGCAGTGGGAGTTATAGATGGAATTGATGGAGGGGAGGGGAGGGCAAGGGGGTGTGCCTGATGGACTGAGCCATGTTCACAACCTTTTGCGGTTTCTAGTGGTCTTTGGCAGAGCAGTTCCCATCCAATGCAGTGACACACCCTGACAGGATGCCTTCAATGGTGCACCTGGCAGTGGACTCAACTTTACTTACCTGTCTGATGCCCGTAATCCTCATTCACCTCTTCAAAAATCTGCTGGTAGGAGCGCTGAAAACATTATTTTCAAACAAGGTCTCCCTATGATTCCAATTGCAACATTATTCCTTTCTTCATCTTAGAATACAATGCTTGGGTGACTCAGTCCATATGTCCTGGGAAAGGATGATGTATATTTTTTTTCAGTATGCTGTCACTGTAATTCAGAGGCTTGGATTAATGACTTTGATACATGAGTTCACATCCTTCCATGATAACTGTGGTTTAATTCAGTTAATTAAATATTCTGCATTTTTTTTTAAAAGATGATTCTTGCAAGGGTGTGTTTGAGATTACTGTATTATTGTGAAATCTCATCTTGTTCACCAATATCCTTCTACTGTTTTTATCTGATCTAGCCTGTCAGCAAATCTAGACCCACATCAATATTGATCACTTCTCATTGTCCCATGAAAATGCCAAGGAAACTATTCAATTTTATTACTACCAAAACTTGGTATGATTTACTGTCTTGTGGCTTGTTAAGTCCCAGTGGTCCAAAAGCTCTGTGCCTTTTTCCATGACTTTCCTGGGAAATGAGCAAAGTTGAGATGTCAGGCAGCAGATCATGAGGGCTTGCTCCCAGATTGCTCAGATGACCCTCTGGCACATCACTGTTAATGATCTACAAGGCACCAGTCGGGAGTATGTGGCATTACTTGTTGGGTTAGTGCAGCTCCAAGAGGAGAATGACACACAGAACATACCTTCATCCATTCTTGGACTCTGACACTGTTAATTGCTGGATATAAAAATCTCTGAGAGTGTTTCAGGAGTAAATATTGAGCATCACAGAGACATCAGTCAGAAAGGTTGTCTGTATCTGAATGCAGCAGCTACCTTTTGTTCCATAACCTCTTGGAACTAAGCCTCAATAAAAAGCTATCAATCTCAATTTTGAAATGTTCACGGTGACCCATAAATTAAAAATATTTTTGGGGAGAGAAGTTTCAAAATTATTTTATGAGAAAGAGCTGCATTGGAAACCACTCAGGCATTCTGCAAACAAATATTCAGCGATTAACCCAACATTCTCCCTGCTTCATTTAGAATGAACAATATCCTGGATATGGTGTGTCATTCACATTATTCACGGACATACAGTAATGAAAACTGCGGCAATGTGTATAAATGCACTCACAACCTAGTCAAAAGTCAGCAAAAGGTTAAATTTTGCATGAGCTCTAACATTGAGTTGTCGAATGCTGTAATTAATCTCTATCGGGTGTATTAAATCCTAGTATATTAAATCACTGTTGAACTCTCCTCAGTGAATTGCCTTTCCCCCTCTATCTTGCTCTTTAATTTCTTGCAGGATTTGAAGGGAGCAATTGTGAAATAGATTTAAATGCATGTAAAATACTTAACGCCACCTGCCCAGGAGGTCTGCAGTGCGTGGATCGGCCAATTGCCTTGGACTACCTCTGCCTCACACCATGTTCTGAAAATGTAAGTATAATTGACCTCATAATTCTAGCTAAATTAAAAGAGATGAAGGCAGTGTTTATATATAACGAACTAAAGGGCAGAGAATGGGTTTGTAAACTGGGAGTACTTCCTGCAAATATATGAAAAATAGTAACTTCACTGACATTGTTGAGATATTAAGAGAAGAAAGGATATGGAATTAATGCAGAAAGGTGTCACAGAGGCTAAAAAAAATCGGAGATGATCAGATTGAATGGCCTGCACTTCTTATTTGTAAGAACATAAGAAATAGGAGCAGGATAAGCTATGAGGCCCATTGAGCTTGCTCTGTCATTCAGTATAATCATAGTTGATTTGGCCATGGACTGAGGACCACTTACCCATCTGTTCCCCACAAATCTACTGTATCCTTGGACAGAGAATTCCAAAGAATCATTACTCCCTGCAAGAAGCAGTTCGTCCTCATTTTAGATCTATCCCCCTGAACCGTGAGGCTACGTCTCCCATGTCTCATCTTCCAGTGGAAACTACCTCCCTCCTACTGCATTTTTCTTTCATAACAGTGTATGTTTCTGAGATCCCTCTTCATCTTTTGAAATTTCATGGAGCGTAGTCCCAGACTACTCAATCTCTCCTAATTTATGGAATCAACCTGGAGAACTCCCTGCACCACTCCTCCAAAGTTAATGTAACCTTTCACACAGAAATATACACAGTATCCCAGGTGCTGCCTCACCAGTACCTGTACAGTTGCAGCAGAACCTCTGTGGTCTTAAATTCAATCCTTCTCACAATAAAGACCAGCATTCCATTTGCCTCCTTGATGACCTATTTCACATGCAAACTAATCTTTTGGAATTCAGGTACAAGTATTCCCAAGTCACTCTACTCAACAGCATTTTGCAATTTTTTTACCATTTAAATTATAGTCCAAACTACTATTTTTCCTTCCAAGGATAACCTCACATTTTCCTACACAGTGATAGACCTTTGCCTACTCACTTAACCTGCCTTTATCTCTTTCCACACTCTCTTTTTCCACAACATGATTTTCTTTTCCACTCAATTTCATGTCATCAGCGAACTTAGATATGCTGCACTGCTGACCTCCTCCAAATTGTTTATTGTTTATTTTAAAATAAGGGATAGATCACCTTGTGACAAACATTTTCACTTCCCAAAAAGAAGCCACTGGGAATATTGTTTCAAGCAATATTTCAATTCATGTAATAATCCTTCCTCTTATTCTCAGAATTCTCAGCCCATGGATCTGTTTGGTAATTCCAGGATTAGAAGTTTCATTCAATTCAGGAACTGTCCAGAACCTAGATCTTGTATATAAATGCCTGGGTCAGGGCCAGGAGCATTCAATTGTAAAGTGGACATCGCATCCAAATCTTATCGGGTGAGGAGGAGCTCATTTCCACTGTGAAATTGTCATCAACTCACATCTCTCCCTCTCACCACCCCATCGCTCTTTCGCCTTTCATGTTCCTTTCTCTGTTTTTTTCTGTTTCCCATTCTGATTCATTCTTCCTCCCTCTGCCTTCCTCACTCCCCTTCCTCCCTCCCCTTCCTCCCTCCCCTTCCTCCCTCCCCCTTCCTCTCTCCCCCTTCCTCCCTCCCCCTTCCTCCCTCTTCCTTCCTCCCTCTCTATTCTTCCACCTACCTCTTTGTCCAGCCCTTCTCAACCTCCCACTGTTTCCTTGTCTCTCCAGTCCCTTTCTCTGCCTTCTCTCACTCTTGCGACACCACAAGGGCCTGGCAGGATTGAAATTCATATATGTTTCATAAGTGGGAGAGTCTTGAGCAATGGAACATTGTTCCAAAATAAGGAGCTTTTCATTTAAAACTAAAATGCATGCAAATTTCTTCTAAATTTAAATTTAAATACCTTGCATGATAACAGGCATTTCGGCCCATGAGTCCGTGACACCTACTTTTCACCCAATTACACCCCTGGTTCATTTTGAATAGTGGGAAGAAACCAGAGCCCCTGGGGAAAACCCATGGAGACAGGGGGAAAACGTACAAACTCCTTACAGACAGTGCAGAATTCAAACCCCGGTCCCGATCGCTGGCGCTGTGAAGGTATTGCGCTCACCACTATGCCAACCATGCCACTCTCTTGAAGGATAATGAACATGTGGAATTCTCTGCCACTGAGGGTGGTGAAGGCCTGATCATTAGACTTATTTCAGGTGGAGTTAGATAAATATTAAAAAGATCGAGTAATTAAGGGTATTGGGGCCTTAAACAGAAGAGAGTTGAGACCAACTTGAATTAGTCATCACCCATTTTGAAGAGCTGGACAGGCCTGAGGGTCCACTTTTCCCAACTCCCATCTTTATTTCATGTTCACATGTTCTTGTTTTCGGTTCCGAACATTGAGTATCAGTCACTTGGTTGAACTCATTGGTTTCCTGGAGTTTTGTGGCCCTGAATATGTGACTACAGTGAATGATCTCAGACAATTTTTTGGTTTCAGAATGATAATTATAATTCCCAACTTTAGACATTTTTCAAGTAATATGCTGCCACGTTTGCCATAGTTGTATCAGAGAGGCTGGGGAAATGCCCTACCACACCAAAAGCAACAGCTTAAACAGAGGAAGCATTTTTTTCAATTCCGCCAGTTTGATATGCTTTTACCTTTTCTTATTTACATACCAGTTTATTTGTCATTTTACCAAAAGACAGCAACACTATCAACAGGAAGTTCAATAATAACAAATGAATAAATAAAAAGACAAATAAATAAGTGCAGAGAATACGACAACAGTCAAATATTGCAGGGTATGCAGAAAATACAAAATAATAATGCAGGAAAGAGAGAAAATAAAAGTGTAAGGGCATCTTTTTTTTTGCCAGTAGAAGATTCATTCAAGAGTTGGAAAAAACTGCTTGAATCTGAGTTTGTGATCTTAATCCCATTTTTCTTCAGCTGACGGAAGAAGGAAGAAGAAAATATGAGGGGGTTGGATGAGTCCCTTAACATTTTAGTGGCTCTTCCGAGACAGTGAGAGTAACTGACAGGGTTGATGGAGGACAGATTTGTGTTATATCCTGAGCTGTGTCTATCACTCTGCAGTGTTTGTGGTTTTAGGGAGAGCAGTTCCTGAACCAAGTTCTAATGCATCCAGATAGGGTACTTTATGTAAGAATCAATAAGGAACCTCAGAGAAATGCAGAACCTCCTCAAGTTTTTGAGAAAGTAGAGTGGGTTGCTTTCCTAGTTGCAATATTAGTATGGTTGGACTGGGAACAAGGCATTGGAGATAAGTACTCATGAAATCTTAAAACTCTCTATCATTTTCACTTCATTGTCATGGATATAATATTAGGAAAGGTGCTCTCCTCTATTTCATGAAATCATTGACTCACTTCAATTTTTGATCTTGTGGGAGAGGTTATTATCCTAAAACCATGGCCTGAAACTCTCCATTGCTTTCCTCAACCCCACCTCTTCATCATTTGGGATCCAGCCTATGACGGTGATTTCATCTGGAGTAAGAGCAGTGATTGGCCACTCAGTCATAGTGTATACGTAGAATAGTAAGGGGTTGAGCCCATAGCCTTGTGAGCCACTCATGGAGGAGATGTTCTCACCAAAATCAGAATTTATTGTCATGAACAAGAAATTTGGCGTTTTGTGTCAGCTTCATAGGGTAAACATTCACATAAACCACCTTGGAACAGTTCTTTTAAAAAGTGCATGAAAAATAAGGAAGTGGGTTTGGTTCATTGATTGTTCAGGAATCTGATGGTAGCGGGAAGAAGCTGTGCTGCAATTGAGCGTTTGTCTTGAGGTTCTTACGCTTTTTTTCCTGATAGTAGAGCGTGAAGAGGATGGTGGGCATCTTTGAGGATAGAGGCCGATTATTTAAGACACCACCTCATGTAGATGTCCTCGATGGGGTGAAGTCTGGTGCCTGTGATATTGCAAACCGAGTTAACAACCCTCTGGAGTTTATGCTTGTCCTGAGGGTTGGTGCCTCCATACCAGGCAGCGACGCAACCACCCAGAATGCTCTCCACGGTACACCTGTAGAAGTTTGCGAGATTCTTCGGTGGCGTACCAAACTTCCTCAGACATCTCACAAAGTATAGCTGTTGGCAAGCCTTCTTTGTGATTGCATCAATGTGGAGAATCCAGGAAAGATCCTCGGAGACGTTGACACCTAGGAATTTGAAGTTCTTGACCCTCTCCACTACTGAGCCCTCAATGAGGACTGGGTCATGTTCCCCTGACTCCCTCCTGAAGTCCACAATCATCTCCTAGGTTTTGCTGACATTGAGCACAAGGTTGTTTTCATTACACCATTAAATGAGCTGATCTATCTCCCTCCTGTACACTTCCTCATCTTCATAACCAATCCCCACTGCTTGTGATCTACAGGTTAGATGTTGAGTATCCAGCTGTGGAGTGAGGTGTGTTGAGCTGTTGAAGGAGGGAGCTGTCGTCAGTAAATAGTGGGTGGTCATAGGTGATTTGTTATCCAGATTTTCCAGAGTAGAATGCAGGGAGATTGAGATGCCATCTTCCATGCATCTATTGGAATGATAAGCAAATAATAATGCATCAAGGCTGGCTGGTAAGCTAGAGATGATGGAGGACATGATGAGTTTCTCGATGAACTTCATATGATGGATATCAGGCTACCTAGTGAAAATCATTGAGGCTCATTGTTTTGCTTTACTTTGGTACCAGGATACTAGTGGACTTCAATGATAGATGGTGCCCATCCAATAGATAATAGCTAATGGATCTAATAAATGTCCATCTGGATTCATTGCATTAATTTTTGTGCAGCCTGTCTGGATCTTTGGTAATGTTGTAATGTTAGCAGGCAGCATATTCAGATATTAGATGATGTCTTCAATCATTTATGAAAAAAAATAGTGTTATCACTGTGTGGTGTTGTCAACTACATAATTATGTCAGTCTGAGCATAGAAACCAATACCTCATTCTACAGCCTGTAAGCTTCTGCACACTCTATGACTGTGGAATTTTGCTCTTCCCAAAATAGCTGATATATTTCTTACATTGCGACAGTGACTACACTCCAGAAACTCTTTGATGACTACAAAGCATATTGAAATGTCCCGTCGCCATGTAAAGAATAAGATAAATGCAAGCCATTTCTTTCTTTATGTTTCGATTATTTCTGTGTCTCTCTTTTAGCAAAAAAGATATTTACAAGATAAAAGATAAGGAGAATTGTTGAGGATGCGAATGTAACCATTAGACATCTACAGATAACATTTCAAAACGTACCATTTTTAAATACAAGGGATGATAAGAGTTTTGAGAGAGTTCATGTTCAAAGTTGTTTGAACTACCACTCTAATTGCCTGCAAAATTTGGGAATTGTTGGAAGTTCTCGGTGGCTCTCTGTTTAAGGCAAATATAAATTGGACTTCATGCACGTCCATCTTGATCAAGATTTTTGTCACACGTGCCAGTTTGTTCATCCTTGCCTACTGGTCAAAATCTTCCCTTGAACCCTTGTCTTGGACAATTGCTATAATTCCAGGCTGAATATCTTTCTAATAGATAGTGGGTCTCTCTGACATGGCTATGATCGGGCTGCAGGAAAAGTCCAGTTACAGACAGAATCACTCATAGGACACCAGAGAGAAACTTGTAAAAGGATCCAATGCAGCATCAGAATAAGGAGTTGATAATGCAAAGCTACAACCATAAATATATTTGGAAAGAAATCCAGCATTCGATGCAGAAAGAGGAGGAAATAACAGATGAAATGAGAACTACCCTGAATAAATGCCTGTAATGAATACAGGATACCCACTGGTGAAGCTCATGAACAATATTTGGATGTCTTTTCAACATTGAATGTTTAGAAACAGGCTTCAGGTGGACTGCTTGATCTAAAAGGCATAGTTGCATTTAAAAGAAAGTGTATTGGAGAGAAGAATTGAAATGGCAGAGAATTGCAGCAATTCAACACATGCCTCTGCTCAACAAAGCAGAAATGAAACCATTTAAGAAAAGAAAGGATTAAATAAATGAATAAAACTATCAGACGTGAAAGTTTGAAAAGTAGAACAAATGAGCACTTCATAAAACAACTGGAATTCTTTAACCATATAACCATATAACCACTTACAGCACAGAACAGGCCTGTTCGGCCCGACTAGTCCATGCCGTAACAAATCCCCACCCTCCTAGTCCCACTGACCAGCTCCCGGTCCATACCCCTCCAGTCCTCTCCAATCCATGTAACTATCTAGTCTTTCCTTAAATGTAACCAATGATCCCGCCTCGACCACGTCTGTCGGAAGCTCATTCCACATCCCCACCACCCTTTGCGTAAAGAAATTTCCCCTCATGTTCCCCTTATAATTTTCCCCCTTCAATCTTAAACCATGCCCTCTAGTTTGAATCTCCCCCACTCTTAATTGAAAAAGCCTATCCATGTTTACTCTGTCTGTCCCTTTTAAAATCTTAAACACCTCTATCAAGTCCCCTCTCAATCTTCTACGCTCCAGAGAAAAAAGCCCCAATCTGCACAACCTTTCCCTCTAACTCAAGCCTTGAAATCCTGTCAACATTCTCGTGAACCTTCTCTGCACTCTCTCTATTTTGTTTATATCTTTCCTATAATTTGGTGACCAAAATTGTACACAGTACTCCAAATTTGGCCTCACCAATGCCTTGTACAATTTCATCATAACCTCCCTACTCTTGAATTCAATACTCCGATTTATGAAGGCCAACATTCCAAATGCCTTCTTCACCACACCATCTACCTGAGTATCAGCCCTGAGGGTACTATTTACCACAACTCCTAAATCCTTTTGTTGCTCTGCACATCTCAATTTCTTTCTTCTTTCTTTGGCTTGGCTTCGCGGACGAAGATTTATGGAGGGGGTAAAAAGTCCACGTCAGCTGCAGGCTCGTTTGTGGCTGACAAGTCCGATGCGGGACAGGCAGACACGGTTGCAGCGGTTGCAGGGGAAAATTGGTTGGTTGGGGTTGGGTGTTGGGTTTTTCCTCCTTTGCCTTTTGTCAGTGAGGTGGGCTCTGCGGTCTTCTTCAAAGGAGGTTGCTGCCCGCCAAACTGTGAGGCGCCAAGATGCACGGTTTGAGGCGTTATCAGCCCACTGGCGGTGGTCAATGTGGCAGGCACCAAGAGATTTCTTTAGGCAGTCCTTGTACCTTTTCTTTGGTGCACCTCTGTCACGGTGGCCAGTGGAGAGCTCGCCATATAACACGATCTTGGGAAGGCGATGGTCCTCCATTCTGGAGACGTGACCCATCCAGCGCAGCTGGATCTTCAGCAGCGTGGACTCGATGCTGTCGACCTCTGCCATCTCGAGTACTTCGACGTTAGGGATAAAAGCGCTCCAATGGATGTTGAGGATGGAGCGGAGACAATGCTGGTGGCATTTAATGCATATGACCTATTTAGATTTGCCTTTCCAAAATGTAACACCTCACACTTATCTGTATTAACTTCCATCAGCCATTTCTCAGCCTACACCTCCAGCCTTCCTAAATCACCTTTTAATCTATGCTAATCTTCCTCACTGTCCACAACACCACCAATCTTTGCATCATCCACAAACTTGCTTATCCAATTCTCCACCCCTACTTCCAGATCGTTAAGAAATATAACAAACAATAGTGGACTGAGGACCGATCCCTGAGGAACTCCACTAGTCACTGGCCTCCAATTGAACAAACAATTTTCTACCACTACTCTCTGACACCTCCCATCCAACCATTGCTGAATCCATTTCACTACCTCCTCATTTATACCTAATGCCTCCACCTTTTTTCCTAACCTCCTGTGGGGAACTTTGTCAAAAGCTTTACTAAAGTCTAAATAGACAACATCCACAGCTTTCCCTTCATCACCCTTTTTTGTAACCCCCTCGAAAAACTGAATCAGGTTTGTCAAGCATGATCTACCCCTGACAAAACCATGCTGATTACTCGCTAGCAATCCCTGTACCTCCAAATAATTGTAAATACATTAATTGAAAACATTAAGCAAACAGGAGTAAATAATTAAGATTAGTCTATCTTCGATTACCACCTAAATTTCATTTGTTCCTCCACAAAGACTCACCAGCAGAATGGATTCCATTGGCCTTACTTTGCCATGTGACAAGGTTGGATGCTAGTTCTTCAATAATCATGGACATGAGCTTTAAGAAAGGACTAAATCAAGCTCCCAGATTGTTTGGGTCTTTGGACAGCCTGTTAGAAAGCTTATGTTGCAACACAATTGGCTTATGGTTGATGCAGAGTCTAAAGTCTGTCTGGCTTCATGTGGAAAAGGAGCAAATTCCATCCATTAAACTTCTGTAGTTTAATATCATGTACATCTTGCATAATGGTCAACTTGCTGAGATCACCAAATAGCTTGTATGCTATGAACAAGTCCTGTAATGGAGCCATTGCACTGTCAGCACCTTCCAGTTAACAGGAATGATCTCAGTCGATACGCCAACAATTGGCATAATGTCTCTTGCTACACAACCACCCACAGCTCATCACTTTTTAGGTTACACCACCAGGACATGTACATATAAAGGATGATTTGTGCCCACAACCCCTCCTCATTAACAGAAAGGCTCACCAGTGCATAGAAAGTGTCTAAGGAGGTTGAGGGGGAAAGGCTACTGGTCCCTATAATGAGAACTTTTTACTGGAGCACAATTGCAAGAGTCCTTTCTCTTTGCATCATTTCATGGCATGGTAGCTGCAAAACATCGGACTGGAAGTCAATGAAGACGATTAGCAAAATGGACAAGAAGATCACCAGGTCTCCCTTACTTCTATTTACAACATTTACCAGAAGCATTGCTTAATTAAGGCTAAAAGAATTATAGATGACCCTTCACATATGGCACACAATATCTTTGACTCTGACCAATTACCATGACGGTGGAGGAAGGCAGGAGCAGGACTGCTAGGCTGGGAAATTGGTTCTTCCTGCAGTCCGTGAGATTGTTGAACATTATTCTGTGACCATGTAAATTATCTTAAATGTGTGTGTGTGTGTGTGTGTGTGTGTGTGTGTGTGTGTGTGTGTGTGTGTGTGTGTGTGTGTGTGTGTGTGTGTGTGTGATTTTTATTATTGTTTGTAAGTGTGTGGACTGTGGTTCAGAGAAATGTTGTTTTGTTAGGTTTTACATGTAGTCAGATGATAATAAACTTGAACTTAAAAACTGCCCTTTCGGTCTCAAGCAGAGCACTGCTGTACTTCAGGATGCATGGCACTGAAGTGAGTAGATGCACAGTATGTATAATCATTCTGTCCAATATGACCCTTGTCTGATTCTACTGTATGGTGAGAGTAATGGAAGTAATTGAGTTGTGACAAATTGATGCTTTTCTGATGTTATGATGGAATATCTTTGAAAGGTTATGGACCTCATTGGCTCTCCTCAGAGTTTTCCAGGTCAGGTGATTTGAGGATTGTTAGAGAATACATCCTAAAGTTCTTAAGAACTTGAAAGCTCTTGTGTCAGAGATGAACATTTTTATCATTGGGAATCTGGAGATTCTATTCTGGTGATATCAAGTGTTGGATGAAAATGAACATTCCAAGTAATTCTTGAGTTAGAATTGTGTTTCAAATGCCTTCCAAACTGGTGAGATGACATTCTATCGCAAGTTGTTTCAAAGTGACCAGAAGTAATTAGTCCTGTTAGTGACCTGTTGAAGAAATTTCTTTGGCATAATTCTTGAAGTGTCATGAATCCAAATATCTTTGTTTTTGCATTTTGGTGTTGCTTGTTCAATGTGCTTAGTTTCTTAAAAATGCCTGTCAAGTTTGCCAGCTGTTATTAGCAAGAACTTCTTTCAGGTTTGTCCTTCAAAAACTCGCTGAGGAAATCAAACAGTTCTATAAACCTTTTGAAGCAGTTTCCCTTTGACAACCACCTTACTTCAGTGTGAAGCAATAATCTCACATTTTCTGTATTCTTATCAACACAAAACTGCTTAAACAGATGTCACACACAGCATCAACAGGAAGTAAAGGATAACCAACATTTTGGGCATGAGAATTCATCAAGGTATGCCTGCTCTTTGCTCATACCTTAACAAAGGGTTCAGACCTGAAACATTAGTTACCCCTTATTCCGACAGATGCTGCATGCATGACCTGCTAAGTTTCTCAACACTTCTGTGCATTGGACTCAAATCAAGATTGGTGCAAAAGACAGCAAGCTTCTGATTTTTGTTGCTATCACATACATACCTATTTTCTCATTCAAAATATTGAACCACAAAGATTGTTATTCAGTTAACCACAAAAATTGGCTGGATATATTTTCATACAAAGATTGGGACTGCAAATGTCATAAGGATGGACATTGCATTGGCTACAACAATTGACAACAAGGGATCTTATCAATTGTAATAAACTATATTTAGAAACGATAAAGAAACATATTGGCAAAACTCTGAAACACTTGCCCATTCTGAGAAGTTGAAGTTTGAGCAGACCTTCAGTGTGTATATAAAATGATGTAAAATAGAAGGGAGTAGGTTGTTTACCAAATAAAAAGTAACTACAGAGATAATTACCATCACCAGTTGAATTTAATTGCCACCTTCTGAATCAATTTATCACAGAGAACAGATAAATATTCAAGGAAAATTGATATGTGAATTCACTCCGTCAGTAATAATTGTAGTCAAAGGTTGCACAAACCATCTTGATGCTTAAAGTTGCCTCCAATCTGTTTAAGTGATTCTTTGCTTTGTGATGAATATAGATGAAATAACATGCATCTCAGACCATGGTGTAATCCAGATATAAACTACAAAGGAGCAGCTTTAACACTGTAATGGGTGGGTATTATAAGCTGATGTGGATGGTATAAATATTAGTCTAATTTTAGTCATTTTAAATAAGAAAATAGTATCATAACTTGTCATAATTTTACATCAGTGTTGAAATACTGTTGGTCAAAATGAATAGTACATAAAGAAAAATGATTGTGCAGCACCACTTTTGCAAATTTCAACTTTTTAAAGTTCATTTTGGACTCTGCATATGTCAAGCCAGTTCCACAGGGTTAAGTAGTGTGAATTGGTACAAATACTTAGTGCAACATTGTGTTAACAGAAATGCCAGCCCATGATCAGTGAATACATGCTCAAAATTGGCAAAATTCAAATTTGACTTCTGCTTTTCAAGCTGGATCTTGTGCTTCGTTCAGCTAGTATGCTCTCTGAAACACAGACAGTGGAACATGTTCAGCAATGGCTGAAACCAGCACTCTTCCCCAAGGGTAGGGTGTTTTCAGTTACACATTCAAACTTGTAAAGTCTTCACGAGGTGCAGTAGGATTTTGTCGTGACTTCAATGTTTCTTTACAAAATAGTTCATCATCTGTGCTCCTCGAGGCATTCCCTTGGATCAAGTTATGACGGGGATAATGAGCAGAGAGATTGCAGACCTTTTCTTCCCCATACTAGTATCTGAGCCATGTTTGTCCACAGTTCTCCAAAGTAATCAAAAAGATTAACCCATATTATCTCAAAATTGTTTAAATGAGTTCGGAAGCAGAGTCTTCCATCATTATCAGTGTGGGGCAGAGCTGTTGTGGGATGTGAGAAGAAGGATCAGATCCTGCCTGCAGGTCTACTTTCACAGAGAACAGATTGTAGAGAGTAGTTCAACGATGCTGCATCATGCCAACCCTGCAGGCACATTCTGATACAATAGTACCTGTCCTGCGCTGACTCATGACTTTTGCCATGAATTTTACCCCATTGTATCCTGGGAGAAAGGGTCATGCTTCACTTTAGGTGATGCTGCAATGATGGTTGAATACTGTGAGGTGTGACATGAAGCAGGGAGCATTGCTAAGTGTGTAAGGTTCTGATGCTTTAAAGAATGTCGGATATGAGTGGCTTGTTTATTCTGGAGTTTGTTAGTATTTGGTGGCACAGTCTTTGAGGTGCAATTGAAGGAATACGGCTATGGAGCTTGCAAACACTAATCTTGATCAAGTAAGAGAATGTGATAATCTTCCATGCTGTCAGTCACTCAACACAATTTTCATAGATGATTAATATTATCTCATCGGTGGATGCAAGATTTTACAGCTACACCAATCGCACATGGGTCAACAGAATTTCCAGGCACATTGCATCTAGGACATTGTTGAATATAAGACATAAACATAAGAAATATGAGCAGGCATAGGCCATCCCGCCCATCGAGCCTGCTCCCCCATTTAATAAGATCATGGCTGATCTGATCGTTGACTCAACTCCACCTACCCGCCTTTTTTCCCTATCACTTAATTTGTTTTTTTATGTAAACATTCACCTAATTGAACCTTAAATAAGTTTAATGAAATATCCTCAACATCTTCCCTGGGCAGAGAATTTCATAGATTCACTACTCTCTGGGAAAAATAGTTTTTCCTCATCTCCATCTTAAATCTACACCCCTGAATCTTGAGGCTGTATCCCCTAGTTCTGGTCTCACCTACCAGTGAAAACCTCTATCTTCTCTCTCCTATTCATAATTTTATATGTGTTTATAAAATCTCCTCTCCTGAATTTGAGTGAGTATAATCCCAGGCAATTTAGTTTTTCTTCATCAGTCAACTCCCTCATCTCTGGATTCAACCTGGTGAACCTCCTCTGGACTGCTTCCAAGGCCAGTCTATCCTTCCTCATGTATGGAGATCAGAACTGCACAGAGTACTCCAGGTGCGGCCTCACCAGTACCTGTACAGTTGCAGTATGTCCTCTCTGCTCTTGAATTCAATTCCTCAAGTGGTGAAGGCCAACATTCCATTTGCCTTCTTAATAACTCGTTGTACCTCCAACCCAACTTTTGATGATTCATGCACAAGCATTCCCAAGTCCTTCTGGACTACAGCACTACAGTTTTTCATCATATAAATAATAATCTGCTCTTCTATTTTTCCTACCAAAGTGGATGACCTACATTTACTAACGTTGTACTCCAGCTGCTAGACTTTTGCCCACTCACCTAACTTAACTATATCCTTCTGCAGCCTCTCCACATCCTCTGTACAATTTTCTTTTCCACTCAATTTAGTATCATCCACAAACTTGGCTACACTACAATCTATCTCCTCTTCCAAATCACCAATGTAAATGGGGACCAGCTACGGGCCCAGCACCAACCTCTGCGGCTCCCCACTTACTTGTCGATCAGAAAAGCACCCATTTATCCAGACTCTCTGCCTTCTGTCAGTTAACCAATCCTCAATCCATGCCAATATACTTCCCTGACTCTATTCATCTGTATCTTAACAAATATCTTCTGGAAAACCAAATATACAACATCAACTTGTTCCCCTCTATCTACTGCACCCATTATATCCTCAAAGAACTCCAGCAAGTTTGTCAAACAAGACCTGCCCTTTCTAAATCCATACTTCATTCTAAATGTCTTCCTATTTCATCCTTAATGACAGCTTCAAGCATTTTCCCAACTAATGATGTTCAGCTAACTGGCCGATACTTACGCGTCTCCTGCCTACATCCTTTTTTAAAAAGTGGCGTGACATTTTCTGTCTTCCAATCTGCCGGGACCCGCCCAGAATCCAGAGAATTATATTTAATAACTACCAACACATTGACTATAATCCCCTCATTTCCTTCAGTACCTGGGATTCATTCCATCAGGACCAGGGGATTTGTCCACCTTCAGTTGCATTAGTTTGCTCATCACCATCTCTTTTGTAACAATTATTTTATCAAGGCACACACTTCCCTTCACATTCCTATCACCACCCTTTGGCATTCTGAATGTATCTTCCCCTGTGAAGACTGACAAAAAACATCTGTTGAATGCCTCGGCTATTTCTTCATTACTCAATATAAATTTCCATTTCTCATCTTCCAAGGGACCTATGGTGACTCCAGCCACCCTCTTCCGTTTCATGTATTTATCATTTTTTTTGCTATCTTTTTATATTTTGTGCTAATTTACCTTTAGAATCCTTCTTCCCTTTCCTTATTTCTCTTTTAGTTGTTCTTTGTTGCCTTTTAAAGTTTTCCCAATCTTTCAGTTTCCCACTATTCTTTGGACACAAGCTTTTAATTTTATACTTTCCTTTATTTCCTTAGTTAACCAAGGCTGACTCTTCCCTCTCTTATTGTCCTTATTTCTAACAGGAATATGTTTATGTGGAGCACTTTGAAAAATCTGCAAGTTTTCCACTGTTCCTCAACTGTTCTGCCAACTAGCCTGTGCTCCGTCCACACTGACCAATTCCTCCCTCATCCTTTTGTAGTCTCCCCTGCTCAAGCATAATACATTAGTTTTATGGACCCTCCATCTGTATGAAAAATTCAATTATACTATGATCATTTTTTTTTCCAAGAGGGTCCCTAACTACTAGATCGTTAATTTTACCTATCTCATTGCACAATAGCACTTTCCCTTGTTGGTTCCATAATATGCTGCTCCAGAAAGCCCTCATGGATGCATTCTATGAAGTCATCCTCCAGACTCCCTCGAACCACTTGATTTTCTTAATCTACATCACACATGTCAAACACTGGCCCGCGGGCCAAATTTAGCCCACGATATAATTATATTTGGCCCGCAAGTTCATATTAAATATATATTAGAGTTGGCCCGCTGGCCGCCGCGCCAGTATAGCGCATGCACACTGAAGGTGAAAATAAAGACGCCGGAGTTGTGGAAGAATCTCAGAGTCCCGAATCCCGGGGATCAGAGCACCGCACTCAGCCCGCCCGGCTCCCGGACACACAGACGCGGCTGGAGTTGGGGACCATCCTCGCTGGGTCTGCGCTTCAGCGGCGACGCCGGACCGAACATCTCATTAGCGATGCCTTCCCCCTCGCTCTGTGCGCTACAGACCATGCCTCCCGCTCCTTTTGTTGGAGACGAGCCCGACGCCGTGAGATCGCAATTTAATCCCTCTCCAACCATGGGAGGGGGCTGGGAGCAACGCGCTCTTCTCAGCCCAATCCTCCACCACCCTGGACGCCGGCGTTTCAACAGAGGGTTCGGGTGCCTTCGTCAGGTGACCGACCTGTTGGTCCAAGGCAAGGGGAGAGCATACAAACTCCACACAGACAGCATCTGACCTCGGGTGAACGTGGAGCTGCGACCCCACATTCCACATCAGGACTGTGTGTAAGATTGGGAGCAGTGAGACAGAA
The DNA here is from genome assembly GCF_036971445.1 of Narcine bancroftii. NCBI lineage: Eukaryota > Metazoa > Chordata > Chondrichthyes > Torpediniformes > Narcinidae > Narcine > Narcine bancroftii. The sequence continues at coordinate 132,033,425 of NC_091474.1, read as the reverse complement.
GCTTATTTTGTTCCTGTGATTTAAGCCTTTCTTGGGGTGGGGGGGGGGGGAGGTCCTTCACTGACCACTTGCCTAACAATTAACCTAATCAGATGTGGAGTTACCACAATACAACAGTTCTCAACCTTTTTCTTTCCACTCGCGTCCCTGTGCCATTGGTGCTCTGTGATTAGTAAGGGATTGCTTAAGGTGGTCTGTGGGTGGAAAGAAAAAGTTTGAAGACCACTGCTTTAATCATCCCTCATTGACTCATCATGTGCACGGTTTCAGACGCTAAAGGAAATGGGCCAATGACAATGACAATGAAAGAGTTTATCCAAAACTATTATTAAACATTTATTTTAATAAGAAAAAGTTTAACATTACATATGTTGAAAGAAGAGAAAACATGCAGATGTTGTTGAAAATTTTCAATAAATATTTAGTTCGGCCCTTTACTTAGTCCAAGTTTTTTAATTTTGGCCCTCTGTGAATTTGAGTTTGACACCCCTGATCTACATGGAAGTTTAAGTCCCACATGACAACTGCCATTCTGTTCTTACCTCCCTCAGCTGTCTCTCAGTTAATGGCCTGTGCCACTGTGCTCTTTGTTATTTGGTGGGTGATAGACAAACTAGGATTCATTGTTCATTTGTTGTGGCATTCTTTTTATGTTTTTTTTTATTTTTCACACTATAAACCACATTGATCAAGATACATACATTTTCCTTTTCAAATATATACAGTGTTGTTTTCTCCCTCCCCCTCCCTCTTCCCATCCCACCCTCCCTACCTAACCTCCCATTCATTTAAAGTTCAGAATCTAAGATACATTAAACTCATCAAACAATGTTGTCACTCAATAAAAACAGACAAGAATTTCCACTGAGTCAATTCTTTTCATTCCCTTCTCCTTCTGTCATCTTAGGTGGTGGATGTCCCCGGTAGGTTTTCTCTATTGTGTTTCATGTATGGCTCCCATATTTGTTCAAATATTGTAATATTATTTCTTAAATTATATGTTATTTTTTCTCATGGAATACATTTATTCATTTCTATATACCATTGTTGTATTCTCAAGTTATCTTCTAATTTCCAGGCTGACATAATATATTTTTTTGCTACAGCTAGGGCTATCCTAACAAATCTTTTTTGTGCACCATCCAAATCAAGTCCAAATTATTTGTTTTTTATGTTACTTAGGAGGAAGATCTCTGGGTTTTTTGGTATATTGCTTTTTGTGATTTTATTTAATATCTGGTTTAGATCTTCCCAAAATTTTTTCACTTTCTCACATGTCCAGATTGCATGAATTGTTGTTCCCATTTCCTTTTTGCAGCGAAAACATCTGTCAGATACTGTTGGGTCCCATTTATTTAACTTTTGAGGTGTAATATATAGCTTGTGTATCCAGTTATATTGTATCATACGTAACCTTGTATTTATTGTATTTCTCATAATTCCTGAGCATAACTTCTCCCTTGTTTCATTCTTTATCTTTATATTTAGATCTTGTTCCCATTTTTGTTTAGTTTTACTATTTGTTTCCTCATTCTCATTTTCTTGTAGTTTAATATACATGTTTGTTATAAATTTTTTGATTATCATTGTGTCTGTAATCACATATTCAAAATTTCTTCCCTCTGGTAACCTCAGACTGCTTCCCAATTTGTCCTTCAAGTAGGATTTCAGTTGGTAGTATGCCAACACTGTATCGTGAGTTATATTATATTTATCCTTCATTTGTTCAAAGGATAATAATTTATTTCCTGAAAAGCAATTTTCTATTCTTTTGATCCCTTTTTTCTCCCATTCTCTAAAGGAAAGGTTATCTATTGGCATCAAGGAAAAAAGACAAACAAATCACATATAATCCAATGGAGATTAATGAAAACTTCAGAGAATTCTACGAACAATTATACCAAACTGAAAACAAAGGGAAAGAAGACAAAATAGATGAATTTTTAACTAAAATTGAACTACCGAAATTACAAATAGAGGAACAAAATAAATTAACAGAACCATTTGAAATAGTAGAAATACAAGAGATAATAAAAAAACTACCGAATAATAAAACACCAGGAGAGGATGGATTCCCAATAGAATTCTATAAAACATTTAAAGATTTATTAATTCCTCCCCTCCTGGAAGTAATCAACCAGATTGATAAAACACAACGCTTACCAGATTCATGCAAAACAGCAATAATTACAGTAATACCAAAGACAGGGAAAGATCCACTCGCACCAGCGTCATATAGACCAATATCTTTACTTAACACAGATTATAAGATAATAGCTAAACTATTAGCAAATAGATTAGCCGACTATGTACCAAAAAATAGTAAATCTAGACCAAACTGGATTTATTAAAAAAAAGATGAACAACAGACAATATTTGTAAATTTATTAACTTAATTCATGCAGTAGAAGGAAATAAAGCTCCAACAGTAGCGGTGGCTTTAGATGCAAAGAAGGCCTTTGACAGAGTAGAATGGAATTATTTATTCAAAGTACTACAAAAATTCAGTTTACCACAGAAATATATTAATTGGATTAAAGCATTATATAAGGGGCCATTGGCGAAAGTGACAGTAAATGGATATATATCAAAACAATTTAAATTGAGCAGATCAACAAGGCAGGGATGCCCACTATTGCCCTTATTGTTCGCGTTAGCCATAGAACCACTAGCAGAACTGATAAGAACAGAAAATAAAATAAAAGGGATAAAAATAAAAGACAAGGAATATAAATTCAGTTTATTTGCAGATGACATTATAGTATACTTAACAGAACCAGAAATATCAATAAAAGAATTACATAAGAAATTGAAGGAATATGGAGAAGTGTCGGGATACAAGATTTACACAAATAAAAGTGAAGCAATGCCAATGAATAATGCGGATTTCTCAAAATTTAAGAAAGAATCACCATTCAGATGGCAAATGAAAGCAATACGATACCTAGGTATACGAATAAATAAAAACCTCGGCCATCTATATAAACTCAATTATTATCCACTAATGAAAAAATTACAGGACAACTTAGAGCATTGGAAAGACTTACCACTAACACTAATAGGAAGGATAAACTGTATTAAAATGAACATTTTCCCAAGGATACAATACCTATTTCAGGCATTGCCAATACACTTGACGAAGAAATTCTTCAAGGAGTTAAAGAAAATAATAAGGAAATTTTTATGGAAAGGGGGGAAACCGAGGATAGCACTAGATAAATTAACAGAATGGTATAAACAAGGAGGCTTACAACTGTCAAACTTTAAAAATTATTATAGAGCCGCACAATTAAGATACCTATCAGATTTTTATCAATCAAGGGAAAAGCCAGATTGGACTAGATTAGAACTAGATAAAATAGGGGAGAAGATACCCGAACATATATTATATAAATTGGATGAAAAATTGGTACAACATAGGAATTCTCCAGTATTGCATCATCTGCTCAATATTTGGAAGAAGATTCATGTAGAAAGAAATAAAACAAATTACCAACTACCAAAACTAATACTGACGCAAAATCAGCTAATCCCTTTTACAATAGATAACCTTTCCTTGTTGTGCCATTCTTGATGTTACCTGCTGCAGCAACTGTACACTTTCCCTCTGAGATGTGTTGCTCTGGCACCATTGGTATTCATGTGAGATTGTTTGTTGAGTTATCCGATTGGCATATATGTTTTAGGAAGGGTACAATAATTTAGATCTCCTGGACTTTTATGATTTGATATAGGTTGAGTTTAATGGATGAAAAGCTGATGAATCCCTGATTTGTGCTGAAATAGATAATGTTCTTCAAAGGCTACACGGTTGGCATTGTGGTTTGCGCAATGCCTTTAGAGCACCAACAATCAGGACTGGGGTTCGAATTCTGCATTGTCTGTAAGGTGTTTGTATGTTCTCCCCGTGTCTGCGTGGGTTTTCCTTGGGTGCACTGGTTGCCTCCCAATGTTCAAAAACACACTGAGGGTGTAGGCTAATTGGGTGTAAATTAGGCGGTGAGAATTCATGGGCTGAAATGGCCTGTTACCATGCTGTATGTCTAAATAAATCAAAAAATTTAAGTTCAAGTTTATTATCATCCAATTGCACAAGTACAACCCAACTAAACAGTGTTCTCCAGTTCTTGGTGCAAAAACATGCAAAAATGCATATAGGCATATGATACGTATGCAGTATGTATGTACATATATAAAAAAATAACAAATATTTGTTAAATAAATAGTAGATTCTCCAAGGGATTGTATGAGCAGTTCATTTGTTGTTCAGCGTTCTCACTGCCCATGGGAAGAAGCTGTTCCTCAGCCTGGTGGTTCTGGCTCTGATACTCCTGTATCTCTTTCCCGATGGGAGTAGTTGAAAGATGCTGTGTGTGGGGTGGTAGGAGTCCTCAATGATTTTGTGAGCCCTCTGAAAACAACGATCCCGGTAAATCACGTTGAAGGGGCAGGGGGAGGGAGACCCCAGAGGAAATTAGTAAATTAATAATATACACATTTTATACCAAATGAGGATAATTATTGTTCTGTCAAAGCATTCTTTCAAGGTTCAGCCTGTCCAAACTTGCAAATAATGGGCTGTTGAATTGTTTATAGCATTCGATTGGACTGAATTAGAAATACCAAATTATTGTTAAATAGTATAATGCACCTACGCAACTCCTATTCTTACACCCTTTAATCCTGACATAACTTTATTGTTTAGCCAAAGCTATTACAGCTTCAATTATTTCACAGATGTTTTGACCAGACCTTTAAGATGAGAACCCAGTGAGAAAGAAAATTGGATTTACTGGGCATACAAATCTAAAGCAACTCACTGCTATTGTAAATAATTCCAACTCTTGCAACAAAGAAGCTGAATCAAACTGGAGTTTTGTTTGGCTCAGGTGTTGTCTGTGACAGATACTTTTATCTCATCTATGGATTTTGGTTATTTTGACCATGTTTAGACCAAGTCTGTGATGAAGTCTGATCCTAGCAAATCAAAAACTGAGCAGATTATTCATGAGTAAATGCATCATAATCCTTGTTGTGGCTATATCTCGTAGTTGAAGATGATGGTCATCATTCCGTTGATCCACGGAGCGAGGACGCCTGTACATTTGTTTAACGTGTACTTGAAGTTTCACTCCGAGAAGCACACAATACTTCACCAATCAACCATTTAATTTCATTGGCATGAAAACCACGACAATTGGAGCTGATGGATTTGTTGCAACCTTCGTCCACCTTCACAGACATTGAGTTCGGAGTAACTTTGTCCGCCTGTTCCAACGTTGAGGACTTGTTCTTTGTCAGGGACTTCACTCTCGGCCTTACTGCCATGGGTGACCCTACCAGGAGCATATCTCCAGAGGACAACAAATGAAATGGGGTGGGAGATGCTTAGAGGCTGATTGGCCTGTTTCTCTTACATTCCGTGGTTTTACAGTAATTTATTTTTCTGGTTTTGTCATAAGATTTGTTGCATAGGTCACTCAAAACTGGTTTTGAAAGTACAAATATAGACAAATGACATATCTGTTCTATCCATAGGGCTCAGGAAACTAGAGCTGATATTAAGATGCCTCTAATTGGCTTCATGGTCCAACCATAACAGTTGATATTTGAGTTTTTATTCACATTATGATCAGCAGACGGAAGAAGTGGACCTTTGATTCATTCGGATTTGTCACAGTGAGAATCACACAGGTTTGATGGTGTAGCCAATAGAATGTATTCAATCTGAGGAAATTTTTTTAATTTTAAATTTAGACATACAGCACAGTTCAGGCCAGTTCATCGCACTAGTCCGTGCCACCCTATTTACACCTACACCCTCAGCACGTTTTCAATGGTGGGAGGAAACCAGAGCCCCCGGAGAAAATCTATGTAGGCATGGGAAGATCGTACAACTCCTTACAGACACCGTGGGATTAGAACCCCGGTCCAGACCTGATCACTGACCGCTACGCCAACCGTTCTACCCTAAGTCCCAGTTATCATCTCATTTTGGGAAAAAGGCTACATGTGGTTGGATCAGTTAAGTCAACGTGGTGCAGTCAGTGGGAAAGGAAGTGTGTCCTGGGGCTCTCGGTGGAGCTGAGTGTACTGGGAATATTAGACACTTGTGACTCCTCCGAATAAATTGTTCATCTTGTTCAACAGGAGAGGAATATGCTATCACATATTTCTGGTGAGAAAACGATAGAAACATTTATTTGAATATTTTATTTAAAATTTTCCATACAAGCTGTAATCAAAAATACTTTAATAATACATATTTCAAAAGGGAAAATTTAAAGTTACACACATGATGGTTTCACCTCCATCCCAAAATCCCCTCCCTCCCAACTGCCCTCCCTCAAGAAAATTTATATAAAGGTATAGCATAAAAAGAAAAAAAAGATAAATTTTTTGCATTGCACAGAGAGGTGTTGTCTAGCACAAATAAATTTTTTTAAAAAATTAGAGGAGAATCTCGCAGGTCAAGAAGCATAGAAAGGACATTATTACAAATTTAATCCTAATATTTGGTATATTGGCACCAATTTGCAAAAACATAGGATATTTATTTCTCAAACTATATGTAATTTTTTCCAATGGGATATAACTTTGATTTTCTGCATGCCACCTTGCCGTATCCAAAGATAGATCAAATTTCCAAGGAACTGCAATATATTTCCTCGTCACTGCTAACACTAGTTTAAAAAAATTCCAAATGATATATTGATAATTGTAATTTAGGTCATATTCCTTCAATATTCCCTAATAAAAATAAATCCAGACTTCGCAGAAAAACAATTTCTGTAACTTGTTCCAAAGCATTCCATAGATCTGCCCAAAAGGGACAAGACCAAGTTGAATGCAAAAAAAGTTTCATCTTTACCACACCCAGAACATTGATCTGATAAATCTGATTTCAATCTATTCAATTTCTCTGGTGTAAGTTATAAGCTGATTTAAAAATTATATTGAACTAGTCTCTATCGTACATTGATAGTATTGATCATACAATTCCTACACAAATCTGCCCATACTTGTTCATCAAATGCAATATTCAGATCTGTTTTCCACCTCTGTCAAGACTTAAGAATTCCTCATTTGGAAGTTCCTACTTGTAATAGAAAATATATAATAAAAGTAAACTTTTTAACAATTCCTCTCCTAATAAGTTCTTCTTCATTACAATTAGGCAACAACATGGTTGGTCCTAACTTATCCCTCAAATATGTTCTTAATTGAAAATAACAAAAAAGGGTGCTATGAATGATACCATATTTATTCCTCATTTGCTTAAATTACATTAATTTACCCATTTCATAACAATCCTTAACGTTTATAATCCCCTTCCAAAACCAAATATTCCAAAATTGATTATCCTTTGAAAAAGATATGAGGATTTTGAATCAAAGACATTTTAGGTAATATGGACCCTCTTACACCAATCTCATATTTCATTTTATTCCAAATATTAATTAGATGCTTCAATTATTGTGTATCCTTCTCATCAACCATCAATTTCAATTCCATCTTATGTATATGTATATATATAAATTCTTCTGCTTTCCTCTCTCCTATTTTATCCTGTTCTATATTAAACCATGCTGATTTTTCACTTTCAAAAAAAAAATCTAATTTGGACCACTCAGAAATATATTTTTTAATTAGGAAGCTGTATAACTCCCAATCATATTTCCATGTTAACTTCTCTCTATAAACTCTTGACATTTTACCTTTCCAGATAAATTTCCTTACATATTTATCCAAATCTTGAAAATGTTTTGAGGAATTAAAATAGGTAATGTTTGGAAAAGATATTGTATGCTTGGGAATATGTTCATCTTAATACAGTTAACTTGTAGTATTCGTGCTACACAGGCGTGGGGAAGAACGACACGCACACCAAAGCCTTGAAGTCGAGACTGCTTTATTGTTCTGGCTGTCACATTTCTATGGGCCTCAGGTGTTGATGTCAGGGCACTGTGTCATCCGAGCACCGGCCAGGGACTGGCCGGCGTTCCTGCCACAGTTCACTACTGTGTGTGAGATCATGGCTGGTATCACCCTGAGGTCCATGTGGTTGCTGCCTTTGTTGGCCATTTTATGCGCTAGTCCACGTCTCCTTGCTTGGGCCATTACATGACACCCCCCTGATTGGGCACGGTGATTGGGCCATTGTCCGTTGACTTGGACGGTCTGCCCTGTATCATGGGGAGGAGTGGAGACTGGCAGATAACAACCTAGATATGCCATACTAACCCCAGCTTCTCCATTTTCTTGAACTCCTCCTTCATAAGTCTGAACTTCTCAGGAGGGAGCCAGTGTGCCGTGTTGTGGAGTGGGAGGCCTTCAATCAGAATGTGGTGATGTACCCCATGCTTTGGGATAACTGTGGTGCTACTACTGAGAGGAACTCCACCAAGATGTAGGTGAACTCATTGTTGGAAACCCTTATAGAGTCAAAGTTGAGGGGGGGGGTCAGATAGTTTGGCTTCCCCCAGAGGTCGAGTTTGAAAAATTCTGGCTTGCACCAAGCACCATCCCTTGAGGTCTAAGAGCAGGCAGTGGAGATAAAGGAAGTCGGTCCCCAGGAACAGTTGTGCCACTGCCGTGAGGGTGAAAGTCCAAGTAAAGTAGCTGTTACCGAACTGAAGGGGAATGGTATGGGTACCAAAAGTCCAGATGGAAGAGGTGTTGGCTGCCCTCAGTGCTGGGCCCTGCTTGCCATTGCAGTTGTTGAGGCCTGCTGGGCAGCAGGAAGCTTATCTCTGTGCTGGTGTCGACCAGGAAACACCTGCTCGACAAAGAGTCCCAGACGTGGGCTAACCGCCGCAGCCGTCAATGATGATTGGCCAGGGCATTACCTGGGAACCCACAGGATGGGCAGCATCCATAGTCCTTTGCACCCCACCGCTAATGATAATATCAGAATTGTCATTGGGTATGAACTCGCCTCTTCACCGGTCTTGGCCTAACAGTCAGCTGTGGATGGGTCTTGCTTACCTAATCTACAATGGCACTGGTGTCCCTCATCGCTCTCCAGAGCATGTCCACCCATGCCATAACTCTCTGGGGGTTGCTGAAGCATTCATCCATGAGCAAAAGTCAGATATCCTAGGGCAGTTGCTCCAGAAAAGAATCTGCTTGAAGAGAAGGTAAGGCTTGTGACCCATGGTCAAAGCAGCATCCCGTTCATTAGGGCAGATAGGGCCCTGCCCCCCAATCCATCCATGTGTAGCAATCGGGTGGTGTGCTTGTCCCGTGAGAGCCCGAAAGTGCGGGTTAATAACATTTTAAGGGCCATGGATTTGCTTTGCTCTGGAGGTTGCTATAGAAATTCTTGATCAAGTATGCTCATGATTTAGAAGTAGCAGGTGATATCGGCGGTGGTGTGTCGAAACTGGAACTGAGCCTCGGCCTGCTTGAACCACACAAGTGGCTGTGACACCTGTTACGAGCCCAGAGAGCCCCGAACCCAGCTGCAATAGATATTCACCAAGACTAATGGTTACTTAAACAAAAGTTACTTTTAATTGTCTTTAAACATGAAAACAAGATCAAACGTTAACTAACCTAACTTGACTCCTTTCTCATGATACATGCACCTGTATGTAATGTGTATGTAAGTTTTAAAAAGTTCTTTAATTTACAGTCCAATCTCACTTCTCCACTCCTCCAAGTTCACTGGTTGCAGGCAATTTAACACATTTATGAAGTTCACCAGGCTTTGGTGCTTGAAAGGTTAATGGTTACTGCTCAAGAAGTTTCTTGTCATTTTCCAGAGAGAGATTTGTTGTTCACTGGACACAAATTGATTTCTTCTAATCAGCCACGTCAGTGTCTTGACTAAGAAACTTTTCCCCTCAGGGTTCTCCAGATGATAACCTCTTATTTCAGGTCACCACAGAATTTCTTTTTGTTTCCCTAATTATTTCAAGTGAAACATTAGGCAGCCAGACCTTTCCTCTTGTATGGACCACAAGAGCTTTGACCAGACTGAACTAAGAACTCACAACTTATCTTCAAAATGTTTTTTTTCCATAAACTTGTCAGCTTGTCATGTCCCAGTCCTAGCTGCTGCTGAACTCAAGCTGTAGAACTGAATTCTCTCTCTCTCTCTCTCTCTCTCTCTCTCTCTCTCTCTCAGAGAAAAGCCTGTTTGACCCCCCCTCCTTCCAAAACCACATGACCCTCCTAGAAAAGCAAGCTGCACTCAGACAGCCTGCAGCTTCGAACCTAATCCTCCGAGATCTTTCATCTGTTGCTTTTCAAAACAACAATCCATTAGTCAAGTCTCTTGGGCATTCCCCAAAGCTTTTGCAAAGCTCATCAGAACCTGCCTGTCTGGCTTGAGCAGGGCTCTATTATTTTAAATTAGATCTGTTCTGAAGTATTTGTATGTGACCTACACTAAAAATCCTGCCACAATTTATCCTTTAAAACATATCTAGATACAATATAAAACACAACGTAATCTGTCACACACCCAAAAGGTTGGGAGCCTGGGTGAGACCGCGTGGATGGTCACTGGCTTTGCCTGGTCCATCATCTTTGGGTCCACTTGCTGGTTGGACCCGTCGGTGTCATCAATGTAGTTCCTGCTACCTGGGCGTGGAGAAGAATGACATGCACACCAAAGCCTTGAAGTCGAGACTGGTTTATTGCACTGGCCATCTCATTTATATAGGCCCCAGGCGCTGACCTCAGAGCACTGTGTCATCAGAGTGCCGGCCTTGGATTTGCAGCATTCCCACTGTGCAGAAGGTCATCTGGGATGACAGCCGATGTCACGCAGTTGCCACGTTTGTCGGCCATTTTTTTAGGTCAGTCCACATCTCCGTGCATGGGCTGCTACAAAACCTTCCAACTAAAGTTGTATGTAAATTCATACATTTTTATAAATTTTCCTCAATATTTTTAAGTAATGGTAAATTTTCAATTGATATAGAGTTTTCAAATGGTTATCTGTACGTATACCTAAATATTTGATACCCTCTTTTGACTATTTAAACTTAGTGTCCCTTTACATTGAGTATAGTCACCCTCTGTTAATTGGATATTGCACTTTTGTCCCAGTTTATTTTATAACCTAAAACTTTCCCATGTTCTTCCAATTGAACATCCAGCATTTGCAAAGATGTCTCAGGATCAGTCAAAGATATATAATCATCTTCTGCAAATAAAATGGTTTTATGTTCTTCTTGACCTACCCTAAATCCTTAATTTGCAAATTGCACAATATTGCTTGGGCAAGTGGTTCTATAGCTAAAATAAATAAAGCTGGAGATAAAGAGCATTCTTGTCTATTTGATCTCGCTAATTGAAACACTGTAGATACTTGTCTATTTGTCACTTGAAACAAAAAAAAATCCCATTCTAATCTGTCAAAACCTTTTCTGCATCCAAGGCCACTACAACATTCAAATCACTTCTTTGCACTAAATGAATTATACTGAGTAATCTGGCTACATTTTTTGATGACTTTCTTTTTTGCAAAACCTGTCTGGTCCATATTTATTAATTTCAATAACAATGTATTCATTCTATTTGCTAAGATTTTTGTATAAATTTTATCATTTACATTTAATAATGAAATGGATCTATAAGATGAATATTTTAAAGGTTCTCTATCCTTTTTGGGAATGACTGTAATTATTGCCATCAAAACTATTTCTGGGAGAATATGAGTTTCTGATGCCTGATCTAATGCTTGCATAAGTATAAGAATTAATAAATCTTTTCATTCTTTTTAAAATTCATGTGGAAATCCATCTTCTCCCAGAGATTTATTGCTCTGTAAAGAAGCCATAGCTTCCCTTACCTCTACCTCAATAAATGGAGCATTAAGGTCAACCTGCTCTTCTAACACTTAATCTAGGTGATGCTATATGTGATATATACTTTAGAGATCCTGAACTATTTAATTTCAGATAAAAAATTTTAAATGATTCATTTATTTCTTGAGGCTTATAAGTAACTACATTAGTATCCTTTTCATTGCATTAATTATGTCCGAGGCCTGTTCCGCATTTAGTTGGGAAGCTAATACTTTTTGTGACCTCTTACCTGATTCTTAATATCTTTGCTTCCTTCTTATAATTCCTTTCTCAATTCTTTAAGTTTGTAATGTATTATACTGAAGTTTTCTATTAATTAATTGTCTATGTTCATCTTTGGATCCTTTTCTAAAACTTTTATTTCTGTTTCTAATTAATTAATCTCCTTTTTAATTTTAGAAATAAAACTTATAATTTGATCTCTTGAATATGCCTTTAAAGCATCCCATGTAATTTATTGTTTACCAAATATAAATTGTATCACAAAATATCTGAATTTGTGTTAAAACAAATTCCCAAAAATCCTTTTTCTTCAACAACATAAAATTCAATCTCCATCTATTAATCACCCTCTCTTTCTCAGGCATTTCCATCATTATTACAAAGGAGAATGATCAGATAAAATACTTGCTTCAAGAATCCTGGCTTGCATTTGAGCCAAAATCAAAAATAAATCAATTCTAGAATTGGTAGAAACACAAAATGGAGGAAAAGTTCAGCAGGATAACGTCCTTTATATTCCAAAGGTAAAGATACATAATCGACATTTTAGGCTTGAGCCCTTCATCAAAGTCTGAGATTCAAAGAATGATCGACCAGGCCATGACCTGTCTCTCCAATGTAGAGAATGCCTCAAAAGGTGCACCAGATGCAGTAAATAAGTCATTTGGATGTACAAGTAAAGTGTTGCTTCACGTGAAAGGCCTGTTTGGGGACCTGAACTGTGGTGCGGGAGGATGTGAGTCCCACAACTACCTGGATTAAACTTCCTCTCACCCTGACCCCTGCAAGGATTCCATCCCATTCTCTCAATTTATCCCTCTCCACTGCATCTGTTCCCAAAATTAGGCCTTCCAATTCAGAGCTTCTGAAATGTCTACCTTCTTCCATAAATGTGGCTTCCCTTCCATCACTATCAACTCAGCCCTCACCCACATCTCCTCCATTTCCTGCTCACCTGCTCTGGCCTCCTAAGCCTCCAGACACATCAAACATAGAATTCCCATCATCCTCACCTACCACCCCACCAGCCTCTGCATCAACACATCAGACACTGAAATTTCCTGAAACTTCAGGATTGTGCCACCAGACACATTTTTCCCTCTCCTCCCCTCTCAGCCTTCCATAGGGACTGCTCCCTCCATGATTTCCTTGAGCACTCACCCACCCATCGAAGCCCCGGAACCTTCCCCAGTGCTTGTAGGAGGTGCAATACTTGCACCCACACCTCCTCCTCACCACAATCTAGGGCTCCAAACAGGCCTTTCACATGAAGCAACATTTCACTTGTACATCCAAAGGACTTATTTACTGCATCTGGTGCACCCTTCAAGGCATTCTCCACATCTACATTGGAGAGACTGGTCACAATCTGGGAAATCACTTCGCTCAGCACCTCCTCTCCATCCGCAACAACAGTGTCCTCCCAGTGGCCAACCACTTCAATTCTGGGACACAGTCCTGTACTCACATGTCTGATCATGGCCTTGTGTACTGTCCCACCCTGACCACCTGCAGATTGGAGGAACACACCTGTCTGGGAACTCTCCAGCCGCATGGCATGAACTTTGACTTTACTGCTTTCCATTAAACCTGCTTGTCTTTTCTTCCCCCTCCCTCATTTTCTACCTTTACAGTTCTTTCACCTTCACAGCCCTACCACCCCCTCCCCCATTGTTGCTGTCCCCTCCCTCCTTTCTCCACCTATCATTTCCTACCTTTACTAGCTCTCCTCCCCCCGCCCACGCCTGCTGGCATTTTCTCATATTGGATGAAGGGCTCAAGCCCGAAACGTCGATTCTGAATCTTTGCCTTTGCTACATAAAGGACACTGTTTAACCTGCTGAGCTTCTCCAGCATTTTATGTTTTTACTTCAACCACGGTGTCTACAGAATTTTATTATTTCATTCTCGAATAGAAATCAAACCTACTCGAATAAAATAAATAATCTTTCTCTTTTGGATGAATCCTGCTCCATAAATCTATTAAATTCAAATCTCTCATCAAAGCCATCAATGTCATCACTCGAGTAGATCTATCTAACATAGGATCTAAACAAAAATTAAATTCCCCACCTATTAAAATATTCTCATAGGCCTCTGCTAAATTAAGAAATGTGTCTTGAATAAATATCTCATCATCAATATTCAGAGCATACAAATTTCCAAAAAAGTCCCCTTTTCAGAAAATATTTGGCAATGTGCCAAATGTGCTGGGTCTGTCACCTTTGACTTTACTGCTTTCCATTAAACCTGCTTGTCTTTTCTTCCCCCTCCCTCATTTTCTACCTTTACAGTTCTTTCACCTTCACAGCCCTACCACCCCCTCCCCCATTGTTGCTGTCCCCTCCCTCCTTTCTCCACCTATCATTTCCTACCTTTACTAGCTCTCCTCCCCCCGCCCACGCCTGCTGGCATTTTCTCATATTGGATGAAGGGCTCAAGCCCGAAACGTCGATTCTGAATCTTTGCCTTTGCTACATAAAGGACACTGTTTAACCTGCTGAGCTTCTCCAGCATTTTATGTTTTTACTTCAACCACGGTGTCTACAGAATTTTATTATTTCATTCTCGAATAGAAATCAAACCTACTCGAATAAAATAAATAATCTTTCTCTTTTGGATGAATCCTGCTCCATAAATCTATTAAATTCAAATCTCTCATCAAAGCCATCAATGTCATCACTCGAGTAGATCTATCTAACATAGGATCTAAACAAAAATTAAATTCCCCACCTATTAAAATATTCTCATAGGCCTCTGCTAAATTAAGAAATGTGTCTTGAATAAATATCTCATCATCAATATTCAGAGCATACAAATTTCCAAAAAAGTCCCCTTTTCAGAAAATATTTGGCAATGTGCCAAATGTGCTGGGTCTGTCACCTTTGACTTTACTGCTTTCCATTAAACCTGCTTGTCTTTTCTTCCCCCTCCCTCATTTTCTACCTTTACAGTTCTTTCACCTTCACAGCCCTACCACCCCCTCCCCCATTGTTGCTGTCCCCTCCCTCCTTTCTCCACCTATCATTTCCTACCTTTACTAGCTCTCCTCCCCCCGCCCACGCCTGCTGGCATTTTCTCATATTGGATGAAGGGCTCAAGCCCGAAACGTCGATTCTGAATCTTTGCCTTTGCTACATAAAGGACACTGTTTAACCTGCTGAGCTTCTCCAGCATTTTATGTTTTTACTTCAACCACGGTGTCTACAGAATTTTATTATTTCATTCTCGAATAGAAATCAAACCTACTCGAATAAAATAAATAATCTTTCTCTTTTGGATGAATCCTGCTCCATAAATCTATTAAATTCAAATCTCTCATCAAAGCCATCAATGTCATCACTCGAGTAGATCTATCTAACATAGGATCTAAACAAAAATTAAATTCCCCACCTATTAAAATATTCTCATAGGCCTCTGCTAAATTAAGAAATGTGTCTTGAATAAATATCTCATCATCAATATTCAGAGCATACAAATTTCCAAAAAAGTCCCCTTTTCAGAAAATATTTGGCAATGTGCCAAATGTGCTGGGTCTGTCACCATGTTTTGAATGTTAATTGGAAGGTTATTTTTTAAATGATTATTGCCACACCTCTTGCCTTAGAATTAAATGAAGATGACATTACATGTCCCTCCCAGTCCATTTTTAATTTCAGTTGTTCTTTTTCAGTTCAATGCATCTCTTGAGGAAAGGCTACATCAACTCCTACTTTCTTAATATATGTTAATACTCCCTTTCTTTTTACATGTCCATTTAACCCATTAACATTAAAATTTACTGTCTTCATTACCTTACTCATCTAAATAAAATGTAATCAATCCCTCGCCACCACCTCCACCGCAACTCTTTTCTGATTCCAATAAGTAATACTTCATGTATCCGTGCTCAACTTCTCCACCAATCCAAAAAGAAAGAAAAATACAGATTAAAATACAAAAATATATATATAATTACATATTTATAACTATATTGATATAAAAGAAAACCCTCTCCTATAAGTGTTGTTTAAAGAAACAACACTAACTTCCTCCATTTTACGGGTTGTGACTGAAGTCACAAAAGCACACATAATCCCACAGCAATCAGAACACCCCCTCTCCTCCTCCCAACTCCCTTCGTATATTTAATAATCAAGATTTAATTAATTAATTCAGTAAACACAATTAAATTAGCTTCCTGGAAATCAAAAGAAAAAAGAGAAGAGAAAAATGAATAATTTTTTCAGTTTCTTCCTTCTCACAGACTTCTCCATTTCCGGTGATTATAAAATAAGAGAGAACAAAAAAAGTTTATCCCATCAAAGATATGTCCTCTTGACGCTGCACTCTGGGGAGACTCCAAGCAAATTATTCGCTTGAGCAAAGTTAACAATCTATTTTAGTCTCCCGGGACAAAAATCTTCAAAGTTGCAGGGTAATGAAGAGCAAATTTATAGCCTTTATCAAAGAATTTTCTTATCTGGATTAAAATCTTCTCTTCAACAAATCCTCACTCAAGTCAGGATAGAGTAAAATTCTATCTCCTTCCCATAACAATGGGCCTTGTCATTCCCTCGCTCCTTTCACAGCAAGACTTAGAATTTTCTCTCTGTCTTGATAACGTAGAAATTTAAATAATATAGAATGTGGTCTTTGATTAGGAAGAGGCTTTGGTCTCAGAGCCCTATGAGCTCTTTCAATTTCAATGGGTTTTCAAAATTCTGCTCTCCCAAAACTTTAGGAATCCAATCTTCAAAGAAACAAATCACATCAGGACCTCCTTTTCCTTCCAGAAGGCCAACTATTTTAATATTATTTTTTCTACTGAAATTCTCCAATACATCCACTTTTAAAAAAAAAAGCTTGTATTAACTGTAATTAAACCAGAAGTTGTATTTTCCATGGTAGATAACCTGTCTTTAACATGTTGCATATCATCCTGCACTCTTGTATTTTTCTCATCCATTTTCTCCAACCTATTCTTCATTTTATTCATAACATCTGACACTTTATTAGTTTCTTCTTTCATTTCTACATTCATTTCAGTCTTCAATTCCTTCATTTCTTCTTTAATTTCCCCTTTCATTACTTTAAACTGTTACATTATCATTGTGGATAGCTCTTTTTCTTTGAATTGTGGAGTAATTTTAATTTCGTCGATTACCTCTTCTTGTAGCTCTTCTTCTGCTTCTTCTTTTTCTTCTGTTTTTTCTTCTTCTTCTTCTTCAACCACTGATCCTCCTCTGGAACCCAAATCTTCTTCCTCAGGAGCTGAAGTTGAGGTCCCCAACTTCTTGGTAATCTGCTGGCTTACTCCCAGTAATGCTTTAGGTTTACACGTACAGTTCATGTGCAACTTCTTGCACATGCGTGGTTCAGTTCTGGGTTCCTCTCTGATGCCATCCCTCTGTTGTTGCGGATGGGAGGCACCGCAGAGGGCCTTTCAAGAAATTCGTGTGATCAGGAGGCAGCTCAGGCGTTAGCTCCATGCTTCACCATTGAGGTAGGCCTCAAATTTCTCTTATTTTCTTTTTGTCGGGCTCTAGATGCAGCTGTAAATAACTTTTCTTTTTTTGGAGGAATTATTAATGTGATGTAGAAGTGTTTAACAACATTTCAGAGATATTACTAAAATTAAAATATTATTTAATTTACACTTTTTAAAACTAATTTACGAAGGGAATCAGGAGCCTTTGCGTTAATCATATGGCATCACGTGATGTCCCCCCCCACCCCCCCAACAAAATAGGGCAACATGAAAAAATAGGAGGCCCAGACTTTACAGTGTCAATTGTTCGATTCCTAAACAACCCAGCTCTCCAACTTCCCATGACCCTGGGTCCCCTCAGGCCAATTGGAGCTGAAATCCTTGACCAGTTGTTTCCACTTCTTTGAGCAATAGAAGGTGGTCAATCTGAGCAAAGTCCCATTTATCATCTCATTTTGGGGAAAAAAGCTGTATGTGATTGGATTAGTTAAATTTCCCTCTCTCCTAAACTCTATTCCTTCTATTCCTTTTGCATCTCCTACACTGAAGCCCTGATTCTCCCTGTATAATTCTCCCACCCTCCAAGCTCCTGTCCTTTTTATTGAAGACCCTAATTCCCCCATTTCCTCAGGTTCTTCCCATCTCCTGATACTCCATATAACCATATAACAATTACAGAACAAAAACAGGCCAGTTTGGCCCTTCTAGTCTATCCCTTACCTATTCTCTTACCTATTCCCATTGACCTGCACCCAGCCCATAACCCTCATTCATATACTTTTACAACATTTCCTTAAATATTAAAATGGAACCCGCATCTACCACTTCAACCGGAAGCTCATTCCACATTCCCACCACTCTGAGTGAAGAAATTCCCCCTCATGTTTCCCCTAAACTTTTCTCCCTTCAGTCTCAATCCAGGTTCTCTTGTTTAAATCTCCCCCACTCTCAATGGAAAAAGCCTGTCCACATTTACTCTATCTGTCCCCCTTATAATTTAGAATAACTCTATCAAATCACCCTTCAATCTTCTATGCTCCAGGGAATTAAGTTCCAGCTTGCTCAACCTTTTATTGTAACTCAAACCCTGAAACATAGGCAACATTCTTGTAAATCTCCTCTACACTCTCTCTATTCTGTTTATATCCTTCCTATAACTTGGCGACCAAAACTGCACACAGTATTCCAAATTTGGCCTCACCAATGACTTACATCCTGACTTCTGTAGGCAATACTCTGATTTACGAAGGCCAATATATCAAAAGCTTTCTTCACCACCCTGTCTACATGTGGCTCACCTTTCAGAGAATTATGTATCAGAATTCCTAAATCCCTTTATTCTACTGCACTCCTCAATTGTCTACCATTTAACGTGCATGACTTTTGCTCATTTGACCAACCTCACATTGATCAGTATTAAACTCCATCTGCCATCTCTCAGCCTACTCTTTTAACTGTCCTATATCCCACTGCAAGCTTTGATATCCTTCTTCACTGTCCATTTATCTCATTCCTTGTGTCTCATCTTTTCCTTTCACTGAAGTCTTTATCCTCTCTTTCCTCAAGACCTCCATCCGTGAGTCTCAAACCGTAAACCTATAATCTCACTCTATGCTTTACGTACAAATTAGGAGTACAAGGAGACCACCCAGACCCTCAGATCTACAAAGTCAGAGGACATAGCTTTAAAAAAAATTTAGAGGGTATTTGAGAGGGAACTTTGGACCCAGGGAGTGGTGAGGACCTAGAATATATGGCCTGGGAGAGAGGTGGAACCAAAGTCACTGACAGCTTTGAAAGAGTGTCTAGCCAAGCATTGGAATCACCCATGCATAAAAGGCCACGAACCAATTGCTGGAAGATAGAATTAAAAAGGATGGTTGCCACTGATGGGCATGGATGTGGAAACATGTCTGCTTTCATGCTGTATGGCCTCATGACTCTGTTACTCAAAACTTGGCTTATTGCTTCTTGTGGACAGATGGCATTAACTTTATTGATTGGAGCATGATTTGTTTGCTGTACTATTCAATCATGGGAATTTTTTCCCTCTCACATGAATGAAATGTTCCTGTGTTCACATCTCATACGATACTTCAATAGTGATGGAATCAGTATTTGATAAAGATTCATTGTTATTTCATTACGCTCTTCTGAAACTTCCAAACCTCAGATTAAGTACTGATGTGTGTGTAAAGACTTTTCAAACTTCTGTTGGGATTCAGTCTGATCACAAGAATCAGGTCAGTGCAGCATGGTATTCGTTCCTGCTCTGGGGTCATTGAGGGCAAATACTGATGTCATTACTGATTTTGAAACTTGTGTCATTGTCATACACAAGAGAAACATAAAGCTCGATGGTGTTTAGTCGATTGTGACTAATGGGGAAGCCATTGAATGAGGATAAGAAATAGACTAATTGCAGTTTTTCTGGTATTGGTTAATGGTGGCAAAACAGAAAAATCTGCAGACATCATGGTTGAAGTAAAAAAAACATACAGTTGGAGAAACTCACCAGGTCAAACAATGAAGCAAAGATGTACAACCAAAGTTTCAGGCTTAAGCCCTTTCGCAAGGTTTGACAAAATGTAGGCAGGTGGCTGAACAAAATAATGAGGATGGGATGGGGAAGGGGAAAAGGGAGGAATACAGTCCCACAGGCAGGAGGTAATAGGTAGATAAGAGAGGGAGGGCACACCAGAAAGCAGGGGGAAGGGGGATGCCGCTGTGAATGGAGAGGGAAGAGGATGGAGAGCTGGAGGAATGAAGAAAAAGGGAATGAAAAGGAGGGAGAATGGGGAGTAGGCCAGCAGAAACTGGAGGTTGATGTTAATGCCATTCATTTGGAGAGTGCCCAGAAGGAAAATTCTTTTTCTCCTTCAATTTACGGATGGTCTTGGTTTGACAGTATTTGAGGCCATGGGCAGACATGTCAATGTGTGAGTGGGGTGCAGAATTGAAATGGTTGGGCACTGAGAGATTCCTGTCACTGATGCAGACAAAGGGAAAGTGCTCAGTGAAGCAGTCTCCCAGTCTCTCTGATTTAGAGAAGGCCACAATAGAAGCATTGGATGCACTCCTCAATGACTCCCACAGATACAGAAGTGAAGTGTTGCTTCACATACATGAAAGGACTGTTTGGGGCTCTGAATGG
The DNA here is from genome assembly GCF_036971445.1 of Narcine bancroftii. Lineage (NCBI taxonomy): Eukaryota > Metazoa > Chordata > Chondrichthyes > Torpediniformes > Narcinidae > Narcine > Narcine bancroftii. The sequence goes on along the minus strand of NC_091474.1, from coordinate 132,012,757 downwards.
TTGTGAGGGAGGAGATGTGGGTGCAAATGTGGCTACAGGTTAAGGTGCTGGGGGGGTGGGATGGAGATTAATGGTAAGGGATGCGTGGACAAGGGAGTCACAGACGTAACAGGGCCGATGGACAGCAGAGAGGAATGGAGAGGGGAAGATGCATCTGGTGGTGGAATCGTGTTGTAAGTGGTAGAAATGATGGAGAATAACGTGTTGGATGCAAAATATGTTGGTTAATAATATTTAAATGTACACTTTGCAAAATATTCACTGTTGGAAAACTTACATGTTTTAAGATGAAAATATCACAAAATTGATCAGATAATGGGAAAATATGTTAAATTATTTCTTATTTTTGAGATATCAGATCTGATGGTGTGAATTTAATGTGGTGATGTAAGTACGAATGGCAGTGATCTACAACCATATTTTCATAAACTCCTGAGTTGGGGTTTAGATGTGTCTCAGTTTGTGGAGTGTTCTAAAACATAGTTCTAGATCATCTGGATCATAGTTCTCAGCAGTCTTTATTGTAGAGAAGACAATGGAAGCTATGAAATTGAAATGAATGAGTTGCGATGTCGTGACTTTGTATGAAATACCAGGAAGGAAGTGTTAGCAGCATTGGAGTACATGAAGGTGGACAAATGCTCAGGGCCTGATCAAGTACATCTTTGGACCTTGGGAGATGCTAAGGAAGAAATTGTCAAGGCCTGGGCGGAGATATTTGTATCATATTTGGTCTTGTGTGAAATGCCGGAGAAGTGAAGAGTGGATTGTGTTGTGCTGTGATTTTAAAAAGGCCAGCAAAGTCATGCGAGGGAAGTGTGGAACAGTGAGCCTGATGCCAAGAGTAGAGAATTTGCTGCAGGGGATTCTGAAGGACAGGTTGTACCATCATTTGGAATAACAGGACTGATTGAAGGTTGTCAGCTTGCTTTTGGGCTTGGAAGATTGTGTCTTACAAATCTCATTGAGTATTTTTTAAAAGAAACGTAGAGGATTGATGAGGGCAGTGCAGTAGAAGTTGTATACATGGATATTTTCAAGGCCTTTGACATGGTCTCACACGGAAGGTCATCATGAAGGGATGCTTCTCTGATTGGTGGCCTGTGGCCAATGGCAGCACCTGAAAGAGTTGAGGAACAGAGAGATTTAAAGTTGGAGTGCATTGTTCTCTTAAAGTGGAAATTCAAAGTGTGGCATGCTTGGGCAAGAGTTGAGTACAAAGGTTGTGACCTCAATACATCTGTGCAAGGTGCTGCTGAGGCCGTAATTGGAGTACTGTGTGCATTCATGCTTGGCCATCTACAGGAATGATGTCAATATGTTGGAAAGCATGCAAAGGCGATTCATCAGGATATTGCCAGGATAGACAGATTGATTTATAGGGAGGGGTTAGATGAATTGGTTCTTTATTCCCTTGAATGTAGGAGGCTGAGGGGTGATTGGGGCATGTTTCTAAAATCATGATGGGCATGGATAAAGTAAATGCTCATCCTCACCCTCCTCCCCTCCCCCCACCACCCCCACCCCGCCCCCCAAACAGACTATTCTGGATCTGGAGGGCATAGGTTAAAGGTGAGAGGAGAGAGATTAAAGAGGGACTTTAGCTGCAACCTTTTCCCTTGGAGTGCAGTCTGTATGTGGAACTAGGTGCCAGAGGAGGCCAAAGGTGCAGCTATTGGGAAAGGAGCCTGGCCAAGTGATTGGCGTTTCAGTGGAAAAGAACTTTTGGAACATATGGGTAAGACTGGACCGCAGGCGTAAGTATTAAATTGGGGAAAGACCTATTATAACTGTCTTGGGCAGGAGCTGATGAAAAAAGATTGAGAGTAGCTGTTCTAGGTAAGTCCACATTTGACTTGCATAAAGGCCAGCTGGTCAGGTCCAATGTGTCTCTGGGAGAAAGAAAGACAAAGATGGTAAGGTTCAAGAATTTTATTCGAAGACAGATGACATAAATAAAAAGAAACGTAAAGAGGTTGAGAAAGCTGAAATCAGCCAGTGCCCTTGCGGGATATAAAAAAATCAGGAAATGATGTAAATAGGGAATATGGAAGGCTAACTGGGTCCTCAAAATGCCCTCAGCAAGTAGTTGAAGGAAAGTTCCAAGGCATGTTTTACATACAGTAAATCCAAGAGCATTATTAGGGAATAGGTAGGACCACTCAGGGACAAAGGAGGCAAATTATGCCTGGAGCCAGAGGACAAGGATTATGTCCTAAATGAGGATTTTACATTGGTATTCACCAAGATCAGCGAAGGGTATTCTGATATTCTAGGGCACGTTGATCTCCAGAAGAAGGAAATGTTGTGTCTGTTGAAAAACATTGAGGTGGATAATTCTCCAGGGTTTGATGGAATCAAACCCAGGCAAGAGAGGAGGTTGCTGTGGCCTTGCCAAAGATCTGTTTATCCCAGAAGACTGGAAAATAGCAATGTTGTTTAACAAATAGAAGTGGAACAAATGAGGAAAGTGCTGGGAAATTACTATCTGGCCTAAAATTTACCATTTCCATTATTGGACACAAACTAAATACTGCTTTCTTAGTTTAGCAGAAGATCAAATTTTCCCCCAGTGTCATGAAAATAAAAGTTGGAGAAGGCCTACATGTCCTCACCATTCAATGAGATTATCACACATTTCTTTGGCATCACATTCCTGCTCTGACCCCATATCCTTTAAAGTACTAAAATCTATTGATTCCTGAATTGAATATGCAGGCCTTCATTGAATTCTGAAAGGGATGCCCCCACCTGACCACGGTCATTCCTCCCCCCCCTCAAATGAGGTATTGTGACCCGCAGCCTAGTGTCACTAGCGTCTAGCACCACTCGTCTCCAGGCAATATAAGCAGCGCGTTTGTCTGCTACGTCAAAAGGAGGGGGAAGGCAGTGGTGCCACTGCATAGAGGAGGTTCATGGCAGGCAGGCAGGTAGGCAACATTACCACCACCCCTTCCCCCACTGAGTGAGGTTTTCGAAGGTCAGATTGTGTCCCCCACAGATACCCTAATGATCCCCTCTTCGACTTGTTCTGGGCCAACTTTGCTTCAACGCCACACTTTTACACATTCTGCCACATGACTCCTCGTTGGCAAATCCTTCATAGCAGTAATCAATCTGCTACCTGTTTCCTGAGTGCCAGTGTATCTGTTGTCTGGAGGGATGGAAACAGGTGTATCCACAACAAAAATGAAAATAGTCCAATAATGTCTCTCAGGGAATGCTCTCAGTTGTCCAGAGCTGCACTAAAAATTACAAAAAGAGGTGAAGCTTGGTGGACAACACACTCTGGCCTTGGCTAATGTTGCTCTGGATGGTGACGAACATCTTCTGTTGTTTTAATTCAGTTGTCATTCAATAGCTATTGATTGCAACTCTTCTCATGAAAAACTAGTATTTTGAAATGAAGAAAGGGTGAACATGGAGACTATTTGCATTTTTTCCTGGTGGCATTTGAGTTATGATCTTCTGCTTGGTACTTTGTTACATCCTCTGAATTAGGTGACATTTTTGAAGGGCAACATATTGATTTGTTGCTTCAAATTCAATCTATGAATTCTCCTGTAGCTAAATGAGAAACTATTTCCTTTCCTTGATATTTCACATTGCTCTTCATTTTTACCATTTTAGCTCTTCATCTCATGGTACATGTGGCGTAGTAAGTGGCTGAGTAAATACTCCCAATACCAAGGATTGTGCATTGTATTTTACAATTATTCAGATCAGTTTTAATATTGCATCAAGATTAAGGAATAAGTAACATGTAATGCTTGATTATTTCAATAATCTATGTGTCTCTGTTTTTTTAACCACTCCCCCCACCCACCTTTCACTGCCCCACCTGCTGATATTTATAGCCATGTGCAAATGGTGGTCTCTGTTTCCTGAGTGAAGACATGCAGAGACACTGTATCTGTGCACCTGGATGGTTGGGAAACAGTTGTACCCACAACAGAAATGAATGTGAAGACCACTGGTGTCAAAATGGAGGCATCTGTGAAGATGGAGTCAATGCCTACAGGTACCAGTGAATTTTCCCTTCAGAACAAAACCGCTCATAGTTGCATCATCTTACTTTCATCTTTTGATCTTCTATTCATAATTATTTCACAACATATTTTCTCTCTTTTTGAAACATTTGGTGATGTTTGAAACAAGAAAAATGCCAGTGCAACAGCAAATATTAGAGATTAAATAGTCCTATACCAGACCTATAAACTTTAAACCAAGGGGTTGCATCTCAGTTTGCAATCCTTCTTCAAGGGGTGATTTAATTGGGTTTTTAAGGTGTTAGAAATATTCATTTTGGTATGTATCTTTCCTCTGGTTTGTAAGCCAAGAACTGAATAATGTTAGAAGAATTTCTCCATAAAAAAAATTCTGATTAAAAAACCTCTTCAAAAAGATTTTGTGTTCAATGCTCACTTGAAGTTTTCATGACTTGTAGTTCAAGGTTTTCATTCACCAAATAATTTAAAATTGCTGAAAATTCAAAAGCAGGTTATGTGGGTAAAGTACATAAAGGTGCAGGAGAAACTGATGTGGATGAAGTTAAGATATATTTTTGCCATCATTCAATTGAATGGCAAAAGAGGCTTCATTCTGTTCTTATATTGATAAAGAAGCAATAATGAACCCTCTCCTTTCACCCTTGGGTCATATATGAATTACTTTTTAGAAATGATGAGCGGTAATCCTGATTCTTCTTCTGAGCCATTATCTTGGGTTTGCCAATTAGTTGCTATCATTCTGCTTCTATGAGTTCCAAATGATGAATAATGGAATTGCAAGCTCTTCCACCATGAGAGTATGCAGAGAGTAATGAACTGACCAGCTTGTGTGAGCATTTGTATGGTGGTGTGTTCCTTCAGACATTTGCACAGGACTTTTGGAATGATGCATGGACTTAAGATCCTCAGTGCTTTATTGAATGCTTCTGCCTCTTTTGGCGGTCTTCTGCACCAAAGGGTCGCAGGAATAAATGCAAATGTTGCATTTCTTCAAGGAGGCTCGAGGCCCAACCCTGATTTTTATTTTCTCTGCTTGGTTTTTCATGTGACTGAACTCTGAACAGCCTCTCTGTTTTTGGAATCCATGGCTTCTGCCACACAAGCCACTTTGAACCAGGTCATCCGGCTGGTAGCCTTCTTCTCCAGAACCCTCCAGGGTCCTGAGAGCCAACACTCCTCTGTCAAGAAGGAGGCCCAGGCCATAGTCGAGGCAGTACATTGTTGGAGACACTACCTCACTGGCAGGGGCTTTACGCTGCTGACCGACCAACGCGCAGTCTCTTCATGTTTAGCAATACCCAGCGAGATAAGATCAAGAATGACAAAATCGCCAGGTGGAGAATCGAGCTCTCCACCTTTAATTATGACATGTCCTACCCCACAAAAGTGATGGAGTGAACTTGAGATTTCAACATTGGGGATATTGGTCTGTGAGAAAACACTGATGTTTGTTCTTTTTTTTTCCAATAAATTGGGATGATTTTTGCAGAGAGAACAGTGTGGTTAATTTTCAGAGATGTGAGCTGCTGTGGAGATAGTTGCTGTTTCAGAAGCATGGAGAAGGGATCACAGTTGTAGATGATGAGTTTTTTGCCAGGTCTGATATCTTGATCTGCCAACACCCTTTTCCTTAATTTGCCAAAGGCTGTGCTGGCATTTGGGTGGGCGGGGTGGGGGCAGGGTGGGAACAATGATTTCCATCACTGAAGTCTGCCTCTGCAAAGGGGTTTCTCCAAAAATAAGGGTGAAAGTTTAACATCATCTGAAGTGATACTGGAGAGCAATGTGGTGCAGCAGAGCAGGCTGGTTGAAGATGTCTCACAGAAATTAAATGTAAGGTCCATGTTCTCATGCTTCAGTGAACACACACCATTGAGCCTCTTGTATACGGCAGCTCAACCCCTGGAGTTCTGATAAGTTATTTTTATTTTAATGAGAATTTTAACAACTTTCAATGGGCTTTAATTTAAAAATGGAATTTAAATTCCCAGATGTGTGTGTATTTTCAAACAATAAAAGCCTGAAGAGTTGGTGTAGGGGGCAGGGGTTCAGATTTCTGCATCATTGGAATCTCATCTGGGGAAGGTCTGACCTGTACAAAAATTACAGGCTGCACCTGGAGGGGGACCAATTTCCTGACAGGCAGGTTTGCCAGAGCTGTTGGGGTGGGTTTACTAGTTTGGCAGCGGGGTGGGAATCAGAATGTGAGTGCAGAGATTAGGGGAGAAGGATAAAAGCATGAAGCTATGTGCTCTGAGTTGTTGTGGAAGGACAGGCAGGGGACAAAACATAAAGGTAGCCAATTAGAGGGGTTGAAAATGTGTCAATTTCAATGTTTGGAGTATTAGGAATAAAGGAGATGAACTTAGAGCATGGATCAGTATGTGGAACAATAATATTATGGCCGTTACTGAAACTTGGCTGGAGGAAGGGCTGATGCAGGTACTGCGGTTTAGGTATTTTTAAAAAGAATAGGATGGTAGGAAGAAAAGGGAGGCGGAGAGTCAGGAATAGTATCATGGTTATAGAAAAGGAGGACACTGGAGAGGGAGTGTCCACTGAGTTGATCTGTGTGATAGTACAGATTCTATCACCAATGTGGATATGTACAGATGGTAGTGTAGGATGACTGATAGGCTGAGAATGTAGCCACACCTGCTGGCAGGTCTTAAAGGATTGCTCCTAGCCAGACCAGGTCATTCTGGACTGGTCGACCTATTTGTGATATGCTCCAGTCTTTTAGTTAATAAAAGCCTTGGTTTGGATACTGCGTGGCGACCCTGAAAGTCCAGGGCATCGCGTTCACAGACTTCAAACTGTTAGTCCTTCCCCAATTGTGCACCCCTGCTCTGCTGAGACTGGATTTTTAGTGCCAGTTTCAAACCATTTCCCTGCACTTTGGGGGGCCTCATGCTCCGCTCTCTGACTGTAACCACTCCGCCCCAGGAACCTCCTGCCAGCGGCAGCCCGAGCCACCCACCCCCACGCCCCAGGGCCTCACCTTTAATCTCTCCACCCTCCGAGTTGCTCCGCCAGCACTTTTCGCAAATCTCACCCCTGGCTGGAAGCCTGTGGCCACCAAAAGCCGGCAATATAGTTTTGAACACAGGAAATTTATCACAAGTGAGGTGAACAGACTGCTGGATGAGGGCATTATCGAACCTAGCTCAAGTCCATGGATGACTAGGTAGTGTTGTTAAAAACGGGGAGAAGCGGCGGATGGTGGTTGACTACAGCCAGACAATCAACTGCTTCACGCTCCTGGATGTGTACCCCCTTCCACGGATCACGGATGTGGTGAATCAGATCGCCCAATGCCGTGTATTTTCCACCATTGACTTACGTTCGGCCTATCATCAGCTCCCGATCCGCCGAGAAGACCGACCTTTCACAGCATTTGAAGCGAATGGGTGGCTGTATCAATTCCTCAAGGTACCCTTTGGGGTCATAAATGGCGTCGCGGTCCTCCAGTAGGAAATGGACCAGATGGTGGACCAGAACGGGCTGACTGCTACTTTCCTGTATCTGGACAAAGTCACCATCTGCAGCCATGACACAGAGGATCATGATGTCAATGTTGAGAAATTTTTTCAGACTGCAACTTGGCTGCACTTGACTTACAATTTCGACAAGTGTGTCTTCCAGACCACTCGGCTCGCAATTCTGGGTTGTGTGGTGGAGAACGGAGTGGTCATGCCAGACCCTGACCATATGCGTCCCCTTATGGACTTGCCCACACCCGCCCCCCCACACTCAGAAGGTACTCAAACACTGCCTGGGTTTTTTTCTCTTACTATGCCCAATGGGTTCCACACTATGCTGACAAGGCACAGCCACCCATCAAGACCACCTTCTTCCCCCTGTCAACTGAAGCCAGAGCGCCCTTCGATCGCATCAAATCGGACATCGCTGCTGCAACGCTGCACACCATCGACAAGTCCATTCTGTTCCAAGTCGAAAGCGATGTGTCTGACTTTGCACTGGCAGCCACTTTGAACCAGGCCAGCCGGCTGGTAGCCTTCTTCTCCAGAACCCTCCAGGGTCCTGAGAGCCAACACTCCTCTGTCAAGAAGGGGGCCCAGGCCATAGTCGAGGCAGTACATTGTTGGAGACACTACCTCACTGGCAGGCGCTTTACGCTGCTGACCGACCAACGCGCAGTCTTTTTCATGTTTAGCAATACCCAGCGAGATAAGATCAAGAATGACAAAATCGCCAGGTGGAGAATCGAGCTCTCCACCTTTAATTATGACATACTGTATCGGCCAGGTAAACTCAATGACCCGCCTGATGCACTCTCCAGGGGGACTTGTGCCAACATGCAACCGGACAGGCTGCAGAAACTCCACGAGGAGCTCTGTCATCCAGGGGTCACTCGACTTCCACACTTTGTCAAAGCTCACAACCTGCCCTACACAGGGCGATTTGCTCCATGACCCGAACCTGCCCAGTGTGTGCTGAGTGCAAGCCCCACTTCTTCACTCTGGAGAATACCCACATCATCAAAGCCACTGCACTTTTGAGCGTCTCAGCATAGACATTAAGGGGCCCCTACCATCGACCAACTGTAACACTTACATCCTTACAGCCATCGACGAGTATTCCCGCTTCCCATTCTCTGTGCCCTGCTCGAATGTGACTGCCTCCTCAGTTATAGAAGCCCTGCACAGCATCTTCGCCATCTTCGGGTACCCCAGTTACATCCACAGGGGTCCTCGTTTATGAGCGCGGAGCTGCGGCAGTACCTTCTGGAACATGATATTACTTCAAGCAGGACCACCAGCTATAACCCACATGGTAATGGGCAAATCGAAAGAGAGAATGCTACCGTCTGAAAAGCAGTTACACTTGCCCTCTGGTCCAAAGGTCTCCTCACCTCTCGCTGGCAGGATGTGCCTGACACTCCATCCGCTCCCTCCTATGCACCGCAACCAATGCCACCCCCGTGAAAGAATGTTCTCTTTCCCGAGGAAATCTGAGTCGGGTACAACCATACCGGCATGGCTCACGGTTCCCGGTCCAGTCCTTTTACAACGCCACGTCCGGTACTCTAAGAATGACCCCTTGGTTGACCGAGTGACTCTGCTCCATGGGAACCCGCATTATGCCGACGTTGAGTACCCAGACAGATGGGAGGACACAGTCTTGGTAAGGGACCTAGCCCAAGCCGGATCAGGCGCAGCAGTGCCTTTCACCCAAACTCCCCCGATTCCTTCTCCCCCAGGTAATGTGCTTGAACAGAGGGACCAGCACCACCCCACCAGCTCAGGCCAGACTGTTGACAACAACGTTGGGGAATTGAGTGAAGCAGTGGCCGCACCCGGCGACATGACTCTGGCGACCCCAATCCCGGCGCGACGGCGATCACGCCGGATGGTCAGGCCCCCTGACCGGTACAGCCCCTAACCTCCATCCTCCCTGGGGTTGGTTCTCAAAGAAGGGGTGAATGTGATAGTACAGATTCTATCACCAATGTGTATATGTACAGATGGTAGTGTAGGATGACTGTGATTGGCTGAGAGTGTAGCCACACCTAGTGGCAGGTCTTAAAGGATAGTTCCTAGCCAGACCATGTCATTCTGGACTGGTCGACCAACTTGTGATATGCTCCAGTCTTTTAGTTAATAAAAGCCTTGGTTTGGATCAACAATTGTTTGGGAAATTCAAGGTTTTAGTGATGGGTGATTTCAGCTTCCAAATCGAGGGCACCCTCAAATTGGAAGAACACCTGCTCATCTGTCTCAGCATTTCTAACCAGACGGCAACTTCTGTTAACCACCTACCTCGGTCTTTCTCTTTCCCTACCCAGACTCCTTTCCTCCAGCTTCCCATCTCCCTTTCTTCTATTAGAGAAATAGCCTTCTTAGCCCTCTGCCTTTTCTCCCTCTCACTTCTCAGCTTCTGCCCTCCTACCTGTGTCGACCTATTAGCTCTTGCCTGTTAGCCTAGGTTCCTCCTCCTTCCTTTCTCCTCTCCTCTACTCTCCATCTTTTTACTCAGGAATATCCATTTTTCCAGATTTTCAATGAAAGGCTCAGGCCCGAAATGTTGATAGCTTTTTACTTCCCGTGGATACGACATGACCTGCTGATTTTTTTCCAGCACTTGTGTGTATTGTCGTTGAACAGAAATGGAAGGCCCATGCAGTGGTTCTCTCTGAGAGCTTAACTCCAGTTGGAGATACGTGGGCTGAATGCATGCTGTTACCTTCATGGATATGTGCAGAAAGAAAGAAAGATAGAGAGAGCCCTCTTTATCTTGGGGTCTCCAACGTTTGCAAAATTCTTGTAATGTCTTTTAACAGGGGAAACAAATGAGTTGGGGATCACAATGGTACCACTGGGATTGGACATACCTCTGACCCCAACATTAATTGGGACTCAGTGTGGAACAGTAAGTTGAGTTGTTGCCTCACAGTTCCAGTGAACTTCTGGTGCTGTCAGTGTATTGTTTACATATTCTCCCTGGGACCACATGGATTCTCTCAGCAACCTTGGTTTCTTCCCACATCCTAAAATGTGCTGATAGATTAATTGCCCATGGTGTTTAGGTGTGTGGTAGAATCTGGGAAGAGTCCATGGGAATGTGGGGAAAATAAAATAGAATTAATTTATGAGTAGTGTAAATTGTGCTTGTTATTGAGGACCTGATGAGCTGAAGGGCCTGTTCTGCTGCTGTATGACTCCATGATACAACAACACCAGTGAGGTAAGATCATTCCAGGTCATTCCAAATCAATGGATAAATTCAAGAAAGCAGAAATTAAAGCCAGTTTTCAAAGATACCCATACATAGGTCTAGGAGCAGGGCTATACTCTCACTACATGAGAAGGGTCCAAAATCATTCCCTTCTACAGAGGATGTATTGAGACCATTCTAAGCAACTGCATCATCGCCTAGATTGGAAGCTGCACCACCTCAGAGTGTAAGACCCTGCAGAGGAAAGTGAAGTCAGCGGAAAAGATCAATGGCGGCTGTCTTCCTACCATGACGATCATTTACAACACTCGATGCATGCGGAAAGCAATAAACATTGTGAACGACTCCACACACCCCTCGTGTAAAGCCACCTTGCTCCTGAATTCCCAGAACATATGTGGATAGTGTACCGTGGACTTTTGCTGTATGTCTTAATATTTTAATGTCTATTTTAACATATTTATGTACATCTGCCCTGTGGTCCTGGAGAAACGTTATCTAATCTTTACTGTGCAATGCATGGTATGAATGACAAATAAAGGTGAGTTGACTTGACTTGTATTGAAATGCAATATTTTTGGACTGATTAAAACAAGATGATTGATAGGTTAGGGGCTGAGATGCAGAAACAGCATTGATTTCATTCAAACAAGAAAGAAGCAGAATGGGTGTCTTCTTCTGTGAATTTGATGTGATTTTATACTGCACCAAATAGATTAATCCTCCAAATACACTTGTTTTTCAATTTATGAGTGTGTAGCCTGTCATTGGCTAACTTACCTTGCAAACATGTTAAATAATTGTTTTACCTGATATGCTATTTGCAAAGCAGTCACTTACTAATGCCATTCACAACCATAATTGACATTATTATCCATTTTAAATATTTCATAACTGTGTTTTGATGAAAGGTTAACCGTCTCACATGAACGTTCATCAATTATTTCCTTAAGAATTTCAAGCTGTTAGTATTAAAATTAAATGTGGCATTAAATCAAATAAAAGGGCCTAGAGCTCCAACTTTTTGCATTAATTGTCCATGTGAGTGGGATTCTTGGGTGACTAGTTTACATAAAATTCTGCAGACCAGCAACAAACCTGCCATTCAACTGCAAGCTGAGCATCCTGCCCATCTGATGTAAAGTAAAAAGAACAACATCAAGCTTAGTGAAGCTTCATTTAATTTACCCATTGCCTCTGGTGAATGTATTATCTTTAAAATATACTTCTAACTATTTGGATTAATTGCACATTGACATTGAATTGTTTATTTTTAAGCACTGAGATGGCAGTGAAAAGCTTTGTAATGAGTAGCGTTTAGGCAAGTCAACCCCGACTTAAGATCAGATGTAGTGCGTAAGTACAGGGTTTAGTGTACTCAGACAAAGAGTGCAGGGTATAGTATTGCAAAGAAAGATATTAAGAGCTCCCATTTTAGTAAAATGGGATTATAATTGTAAGGGATGGTATAGACAGGAGGGACAGTGATAATTCGATACATTGGAAGAACTGAAGGAAGGTTGAAGATGTTCCAGAATTCGATACATTTGCAAAGACATTGTGATATTGCAAGGGAGAACCATTCTGACTGCTGAACAGATTTATGAAGCAGCTCTTGTGGGCAGCCATTTTTGTGAAATTCAGAGCAAAGCATGCTCTATGAAGGACTGGGCCTTTTCAGTGGATTGACCTGTGCCAGGAGGGTTTTTTTTGAGAAGGAAAGTGATTCATTTTGATTGTGACAAACAGTGAAGGACACTTGGAGAGACCGATGCCAGGATCTTGGAAGGTTCGTGGAGGCCGCCCAGTTCAAGTCTCACCTACAAAAGGACCAGGAATTTTATGACCACAGCTCGTGTGGATGGATATTTCTTCAAAGGTAACACAAGGAGAATTCGTGAGTCTGTAGCAGCGACAACTACCGTCTCCCCATCAGGTCAACATTAATTCTGGGCATCAATTTTCAAGGACCTTCATTTCAACACTGACTCGGAAAGACTGAACTTCGAAGTAAGTTGCTAGATTTTGGCCTGGACTGCTCTCGCTCTCTCTCTCTCTCTCTCTTTTTCTCTCTCTCTCTCTCTCTCACTCACACACACACACACACACACACACACACACACACACACACACACACACACACACACACACACACACACACACAGACACACACACATAGTTGGGGACAGATTTAGTGCTAAGGATAGTTTAAAAGTTAATACTATAGGTTAAGAGTTATAAATAAAATTAGTGTTTTAAAATTAAACACTGTCTGGTGCATTGCCTATTGTTGCTTATTACGTGCAGTTCGTAACACAGAGAATATAGAAAAAATTGCAAGAGCATCATATTTTACCAATAAGAGATTCATTTAAGAGTCTGATAACAGGAGGAAAGGAACTGTCCTTGATACTGCGCAGGAACAAAAGTACAGCTTTTGATGTGTGGAAATTTATAGTCAAAGTTGCAGTTCATTTTTATTGTGGTAATTGCTTTGCGATTTGTTAATAGAAATTTAATTAAAGGAGCAACTCAGGGTTTTGCTAAACTGAATTTGCTGTCTTCCTGGCTTTGGAACCTATTTGTAGCTCCTATTACTCCCTCCCTTCTCTCTTTTTTTAATTTTTTAAAAATTTTTCACACTATGAACCATATTAATCAAAATACACACAAACATTTCCCTCTTGAAAATACACAGTGGCATTTTCTCCCCTTTTTTCCTTCCTCCCTTCCCTCCCTCCTTCCCACCCCCCTTCAAACCCATTAAATGTTCAACATATGCAATACAATAAAACCATTAAACAATGTCATCACACAATGAAAATAAACAAGAAAATTGTGTCATCTACTTTTACCCACTGAGTCAGTTAATTTCGTGTTCTTCTCATTCTATCATTTTAGGGGGTGGAGGTCTACGGTAGGCCCTCTCTTATGTTCCATGTACGGTTCCCAAATTTGTTCAAATAATGTGACTTTATTTTTTTAAATTATATGTTATTTTTTCCAATGGAATACATTTATTCATTCCATGTACCATTGCTGTATTCTCAGGCTCTCTTCTGATTTCCAAGTTGACATTATACATTTTTTTGCTACAGCTAAGGCTATCATAATAAATTTTTTTTGCGCTTCATCCAGTTTGAGGCCTAATTCCTTGGTTCTTATATTACTTAGAAGAAAGATCTCTGGATTTTTTGTTATGTTGCTTTTTGTGATTTTATTTAATATCTGATTTAGATCTTCTCAAAATTTTTTCACTTTCTCACATGCCCAAATTGCATGAACTGTTGTTCCCATTTCCTTCTTACAGTGAAAACATCTGTCTAATGCTGTTGGATCCCATTTATTTAACTTTTGGGGCGTGATATATAGCCTGCGTAACCAATTATATTATATCATGCGTAACCTTGTATTTACTATATTTCTCATAGTTCCAGAGCATAACTTTTCCCATATTTCATTTTTTATCTTTATGTTTTGATCTTTTTCCCACTTTTGTTTGGGTTTATAGCTTATTTCATCATTTTCCTTCTCTTGCAGCTTGATGTACATGTTTGTTATAAATCTTTTAATTATCATTGTTTCTGTAATCACATATTCAAAACTGTTTCCTTCTGGTAATCTCAGTCTGCTTCCCAATTTGTCCTTTAAGTAGGTTTTCACTTGGTGGTATGCAAACATTGTACCATGAGTTATTCTATATTTGTACTTCATTTGTTCAAATGATAATAACTTATTTCCCAAAAAACAATTTTCTAGTCTTTTAATTCCTTTTCTCTCCGATTCTCTCAAGGAAATGTTATCTATTGTGAAAGGGATTGCGTCAATAATAATTTTGGTAGTTGGTAATTTGTTTTTTCCCCTTTCTACGTGAATCTTCTTCCATATGTTTCACCAGTACTGGTGAACTTCTATATTGCACCAGTCTCTCTTGAAGTTCCACATGGACTCCACATGCTCTACTTCACCTTTGTTTAAAAGACAAAAAAAAACATCCTGCTGGAGGAACTCAGCAGATCAGTGGTGATTGGGGGTGTGTGGGGGAGGGTTCAGAGGGAAGGAATTGTCGATGCTTCAGTTTGAAACCCTTCATGAAGACAATTTGCTTCAGTTCCGAACATCAACAGTCTCTTGTGCTGTTGGGCACTATCAGTTGCCCCAATAATCGCAATGACAAAGACTTGAGGGGAACAATAGGCTTTATTGTACAGAAGACTTGAGCTGGCCCGGATCCAAACAAGGGAAGTGCAGGGAAGGGAGAGATGGCCTTATCTTTATGGCCTGGGTCCCAAGGAAGGAGTCCAAGTAAGAGTGTCATCAGGGGCCGGGCCAGCCTGAGCCAATTAGCATATACAATCCATACCATTACATTCACCCCCTCTTTTTAAACAGAACCCACCCCCTCTTTAACACAATGAGAGGGGAAGAGAGAGAGGAAAAAACATTCCTAGATGTTTAGCTGCACCAGTGACTTCCTCCTTCTGTGGGACCGCCGGAGGGCAGGCGTATCTGAGCTTTGCTGTTTGGGAGGGGAAGCGGTCCTGGGGGGAGTGGGGGCAGGGGAGGGAGCATTCTGGATTGGGGTGATGCTTGGGGGCTCCCGGGAGGAAGGTGAATTTGATGCCTCCCAGAGGACCGACTCCTGGAGAGGAGCCGGGTGGCTTGGCCTCCAGTATTGGGGTGGTATGCTCTGCGTGGTGGGCTGTGGCGGGCAGTGTGGCTTCGGGATCCCCGGCCCTCTCCAGGTCTTGGATAGGCACAGTATCCTCGTGGATATCAGGGTACCTCACAAACGCGTATTACGGGTTGGCGTGTATGAGGTGTACCGTTTCCACCAGTGAATCTGTCTTATAGCCCCTTGCGTGTCTCCTTAGCAGGACCAGCCCGGGATTGCCAACCAAGGAGGAATGGAGGCAACATTCACCAATCTACTAGGGAAAGCAAACAGGTGTTCATGCGGGGTGGTGTTAGTCGCGGTGCACAGGAGTGATCGGATGGCGTGAAGCGTTTCGGGCAAAATATCCTGCCAGCAGGACACCAGCATGTTTTTGGACCTAAGGGCCAGGAGCACCACCTTCGAGACGGTTCTCCCTTTCCACCTGGCCATTACCACTGGGGTTATAGCTGGTGGTCCTGCTGGTGGCTATGCCTCTGGCCATGAAGTACTGTCGTAGTTCCTCACTCATGAATGAGGTCCCCCGATCGCTGTGGATGTACTTGGGGTACCTGAACAGGGTGAAGATACTGCGCAGCGCCTTGATCATATCCGGCAGGGAATAGCAAAGGGGAAACTGAAGAACTCGTCCACCACCGTCAGGAAGTAGGCATTCCTATTTGTAGTGACACTGAGCCGTTCAAAGGGGCATGTGGCCTTGATGAGATGTGCTCTCTCAGGCCAATAGAACTGCGGCTTACATTCAAAGCAGATCTGGCAGCATGTACAAACATCATCAACAGAGTTTGGGAGATTCCGAGTCTTGATGAAGTGGTACAACCTCGTGACTCCGGGATGGCACAAACTATCGTGGAGGGTCTGCAGTTGGTCAAGATGCATGCTGGCGCACAACCCCCGGGATAGGGCATCTGTGGGATCATTGAGTTTACCTGGTCAGTCCAAGATGTTGTAATTATAGGTAGAGAGCTCGATCCTCCACTTCAGAATTTCATCATTCTCGATTTTACCTCACTGTTTAGTATTAAATATGAAGGCCACACCCCTCTGGTCTGTCACCAAGGTAAGACATTTACCAGCCAGGTAATATCGCCAGTGGCGCACTGCCTCCACGATAGCCTGGGTCTCCTTCTCGACCGAGGAGTGACATACTTCAGGACCGTGCAGGGTGCAGGAGGAAAAAGCTACTGGCCTGCCTGCCTGGTTAAGAGTGACGGCCAATGTGAAATCGGAGGCATCGCTCTCCACCTGCAATGGAATGGACTCGTCCACAGCATGTCTCCTCAAATCTAGAAGAATGCAAATTCGGTTTCTGCTGATAAAAGGAAAATTGTGGACTTCATCAGGGGTGGGCTTTATCGGTGTAATTGGGCACCCATTGTGCATAATAGGAAAACAGTCCCAGGGACCTTTTCAGTGCCTCTAGGGTGTTTGGGACTGGGAGCTCCATAAGGGGTTGCATACGGTTGGGGTCCAGGGCAATGACACAATAAGCCATGACACAACTGAGAAGAGCCAGATAGTCTGTGTTGAACACATACTTGTCCTTATTGTATGTCAAGTTGAGAGACTTCGCTGTATGCAAGAACTTAGAGGTTTGCATCGTGATCCCGTTGGACCTGGCCGCAGATGATGACATGATTGAGATATGGGAACATCGCCATCAGCTTTTGCTCCTCCACCATCTGATCCATGACCCTCTGAAAAGCAGAAACACCGAAAGGCACCCGCAGGAAGTGAAAAAGTCTGCTATCGACCACAAAACCTGTGTAGAGCCAGTCGCTTGGGAGAAGGGGGAGTTGATGATAGGCCGACTTGAGGTCAATGGGTGAGAAGACTGTATTGTGCGACCTTATTGACCAAGTCGGCTATCTGGGTTAGAGGGTACGCATCCAACTGGGTGAAGCGGTTGATGGTTTTGGCTATAGTCAATCACCATCCGGGGCTTGCCTGCCCCTCTGACCATGAGGACCTGCACTCTACAGAGTCTGTAGCTATGATCCCCTCCGCCAAGAGTCACTGAACCTCAGGCCGGATGAACGCCACATCTTCTGTGCTATAGTGCCTTCTCTTGGTGGCGATTGGTTCGCAGTCCAGGGTAAGATTTGCAAATAGTGACAGGAGGGCCACCCGCAGGGTGGTGAGGCGGCAGGACAGTGCCGAAAGCTGGGTGCTGGATTTGGGGGGGTTGTAAGCTGTGGGTTATAAATGGTGAGCGGGGGTTGGGGCCCCCCAAACGCAATCATCACACTCCTGAACTGATTCTGGAGGTCAAGGCCTAGGAGGATCAATGTACAGAGCAGGGGCATGACCAACAATAAAAAGTCTTTATAACACTCACCCCCCCCACCGTCAAGACACCACACTGTACCCCTGATACAAGTCCGCAGGCATTTCGCTGCCATCGATACGGACCCGGTCATTGGCCAAATCTTTCGGTATTGCCACTATCAAAGAGGCAGTTCAGTTTGTGTCCATTCACCTCGATCTGCATCATGGAGTTTATGATTGGGTGAGGGCTGGCTTGGTCCAAGGTGATCGATGCCAGGATGGGTGTGTTGTCTTCATCATTGGTAGGGAAGCCCGAAGCACAAGATGGCGGCCTCCATGTTATCCAATGCTGGTGAAGAAGGCGGAAGTGATGTCACTGGTGAGGGTTGCTGCTGCACAGAGGTTGGTGGCAAGAACGGATAAAATGGTGCTTGCCTTACTGCACATGCAGCCGGCACTGGAAGCTCCTCGGCCACACAAGCCGCGCTGCTCTGAGATGGGGCTCTGGACCTGCAGACACATTGATAATGGCCCTTTTTCCCGCAGCCCGAGCAGGTAGCTCCTTTCGCGGGGCAGAGACGTCGTGGGTGTCTTGTCTGCCTGCAGAAGTTGCACCTCAATGGTCCTGGTGCTACTGCAGACCCAGTCGGGTCAGTCATCCCCAATACTGATTTCCAGGATGGCAGCCCTCTTGGTGGCACGTACTGGGTAGGCCCGCTTCTGCCCGCGATCGACTGCGTGTGGTGCTAGGCCAAGTCTAAGGTTCTGGCCAGTTGGATCACCCATTTCAGTGGGAGTTGATTCTCCTTGAGGAGACGTTGTTGGATATAGTCCGACCTCAACCCCGACACGCAAGCGTCCCGGACCAGGTCTTCCATGCAGTGGGCCCCCGGCACAGATACCATGGGGTTCCCCAAACAGTCTTTTCCCAGTGTGATCAGGGCTTCAACTCTTCAACCGACTCACCAGGCTGCTTTTTCCTAGACACCAAGAAGTAACGGGAGTAGGCCTCATTGATCTTGAGCTTGTATAGCGCCTGTAGTGCAGCCATCGCCTCTGAGTAAGTTGTGCAGCTTCAAATAGCCTGGAAAGCCCTCTGGCTAACTCTTGGTTGAAGGACCTTTTGCCTCTTTTCATCCGAATCGACCACTCCAGCAGCAGCCTCCAGGAAGTTGTTAAAGCACTGCTTGAAGAGCTCCAATGTGTCCTCACCTCAGTTTAAATTGTTTGTGTATATTTGTGTTTTCAGGTGCTCCCAGTGGCATAGAAGGGCCGTCCTGTGATACAAATCTCCACTCTATGCCCTCTTTTATATGCCATTAGTGCTTCAGTGATATTTCTGCATGACCAATCTGCTGTTTTTTCTGATTCCATCTGTACTCTGGACATTAAACCAAAATTGAGGAAAGATAAAGAGAAAACCTTAACCTCAAATATGATTATTACTGCAAAATGAACTTAATACGGAGCAAATTCTCTTCAAAAGACCTATTTCTTCGAAAAACATTGCATCCCCTCTACTGCCCTCACTGACCACAGTTCTCTTTTACTAGTTACAAACTGGATAAACCGATAAGGTTCCCCACCCTTATCAACTTTTCATTCTTCAGGGATACAATTTAAAGATTGGAGCTTGAGTGGGTTATATTGGGGTCTACTTAATCACTCTTCACACTTGCAGCCATTGCAGTTCGGAGTGTGTTATCAGTTCACATTGCTGTTGTTTCCAAAAGTGAATCGTCCCTGCTTATTTGCTTGAAGATGTTACACTGCATTTTGCATTTTACCTTGCTGGAATGTGACATCTTACAGCATTGGAAGATACCTTAGCACTATTAAGGAAGTTCTGTTCATACAAGCTATTTTGGATAAGTCATATTTTATTACTTCTTGTGTTGAATGCCATGTGAAGGATTACCTGTTCTTCCACTATCCTAGCTGGCAATGTCCTCAACCAATTTCACAAAAAAGACTGTGTCTGGTCAAGTTTTTTTATGTTGTTCGGGTTGATGTACACAAATTTGTTTCGGCGCCAGAGTAGGACATTCAGATCCTGTCGATGATTGTTTAACAGTATTTGTTGAGTCATCCCATCAATGCCCTCCCTTGCTTTACCTCCAGGTGTTTGCAAATTATTTTATCTCAAATACATTCTAGTTCGCATTTGAAGACACTGATCAATTCTATTTATACCGCCCTGACAGGCAATCAATTCCAATTCCAGAATTATAAATCACATTGCTACCATCATTGAATTACAGAAATAAAATTCTTAATTGTGAAGGTGCCTGAGAGCTTTAAGTGCTTTTCCTTTCTGTTTCAGAATTCCAGAATCAGCTGGTTTGATTTTTCTCTTTTGAGATTTATTGTCAGAGTACACACATAACATCACAGACAAGTTTGATTTTTTTTCCCTGCTGCTCTGACAGAATTACCACTTACTGATAGGGCAGACAAACTGCACACGATGTGCCCATGTAAACAAGTAAAGAAAAATAAACAAAATGTCTGTGCATTACAGAGAGGAAAAATAAAATCAAGAAAATGCAAAAGTAACAGTCTTTAAATATGTCCCTGATTGAGTTTATTATTGAGGAGTCTGATGTGGAGGGATAGCAGCTGTTTGGGCAAGTTTTGTGGCACTAATACCTCTCCCCTGATGGCAGCAGTGGGAACAGAGCTTGTGCTGGGTGGCTTAGATCCTAGATGATGGCTGATGAATATGGAATCAATTTAGGAATTTTTTTGGCTCAAACAGTTTTTCCATGGCGAGGCCCTCTGTAGATAATCATTAGCGAATTTGTAAATGGTGTTATTGTCATACTGAGCTACACAGTCATAAGTGTAAAGTGAGTAGACTAGGGGGCTCAGAATACTCCCCTTTGGTGATCCAGTACTGATGCACATTGTGGAGGAGACGTTCTTACCAATCCTCACTGGTTGTGATCTGGAGATAAAGAAATCAAAGATCCAATTACACAGTGGGGTGTTGTGTCTAAAGACTTGGAGTTCACTGATGCAGTTTGAGGGCATGATGGGTTTAATGCCAAACTGTAGTTGATAAGGAGCATCCTGATGTATGTATCTTTGCTGTTTAGGTGCTCCAGGTCTTTGTGTAGAGCCAGCGAGATGGCATCTGCTGTAGACCAATTGCAAAGACAGGTGATTTGAAATGGATCTATGTCAGCCCTCAAACAGGAATTGATCAGCTTCAACACCAGCCTTTCAAAACACTTCATCACTATTGATGCGAGTGCCACTGGTCGATAGTCATTTAGGCATTCTTCGTGGGTACTGGTACGATTGGCACCTGTTTAAAACAAGTTCAAGAGTCAAGATGCCAGATTCCTTCTTTTTCATGCACAAAATCATACAAATTTTGTTTTCCTATGTTTACCCTGCAAAGCATTCAAAGAGGCGGCATTAATCCAATGCTATTTCCAGGATGAGAAAGAGAATCAAAAGAGTATCCCTTTCAAGACATTGAGTGTTTGTGGTTCATACTACCTTCTGTCTTCCCTTAACCTCCATAGCCACACGGCCTCCTAAATGGTCCAGCGGTGAACCTGAGCAGGAGGAATCCAAGTCTCTCTCCTTAGCTCCTCTGATATGATTAGGAAGCTGTCAAACTCGAGGTCTTTTGGGGGTCCTTCTCACCATGGGAACAGTCATGAATCAATAACTAGTGCCAATGAGCCAGTCTCCATCAACCCACAGCTTGGTGTTGTCTTCGGCTGTCAAACCCTGCGAGGTCCGCTGTTTGTAAACTCATACCCTGAAGGGTTCTCTTCCAAGCTTCTCCTTCTTGGCAGGGATAAGGGGTTGTTTTCTCACTCTGGCTCCATATGCTGGTCTGCTGTGACCCCAGAGTTAACAAGCCTGGTGGTTTGGCTGCCAAGCATGGGCTTTGCCATCTTCAGTACCAAATCTTAATGGGTTCTCTGATGTAACAAAAAATGCAGCCTACCCTGTTATGCAGATGGTTTCAACCTGTATGGGATTGTCAGGAGTAACGACCGAGAAGTAGGACTCCATGCATTTCTGCTTCTCCCAGATCCCTATCTGTGGCAGGGCTACCATTACTCTAGCTGCCTGTCTTTATTTGACAGACAAGAGCACAATCAGGCAAGCGGTAGAAAGTTCATAGAAATGAACAAACTGGTGGCACAATGGTGCAGCAGTTAATCCTACTGCTCCCTTGCTCCACTAACCAAGGTACAATCATGACCTTGGGAACTACCTATGTGGAATTTGTACATTCCCCTTGTGTCCACATTCATATACCCTGGGTACTCCAGTTTCCTCCCATATCCCAACAAATACTTGGTAGGTAAACTGGCCAGTATAAATTTCCATATTTCAGATTCAGATTCACTTTATTGTCATTGCCTAGTAAAACTAGCAATGAAACATTCAAAAATCTCACCATACAGTTACAAAAGCTGCCTAACAATACACTACTACATGATTAGTTACTAGAGTTTAGACATGGTACAGTAAATCAGGTAGCAACAAGATGTTTAAAATGTCCATCATTCAGATAGAAAAGAATGCTTCCCCTAATCTCTGAGGCCACTACGTCACCATCCCAACTCAGGTTCAGCGACTTCCAAATGGACCAGGTGCTATGTTATGGACAGGATATACCGTTCAGTCACAATTCACGGAGCTTCCTGAACTCTGGCATTGGCCACCATAAGGCCCAGAACAAAGCAACCTCTAGACCTCTATAGTCATCACAAGGCCCAGGGTAAAGCGTCTCTGAGTCTTTCATAACTCCCAGTCACCCCTGGATGCCTCACCGGCTCTGCTGCACCACCTTCAGTCCTTGTCCTTTGATACCAGGAACTCCAGCGATGACCCAAAGAAGTCTGAAAACCATTGGCCACCATGACACAAGTGGCTCGCTCCCTCTGCTCGGACACAACCGAAGATCCATTTTCTACAGCGATCGAGTCCTTCACGAATCTGCAGCATCTGCATGAATTGGTTCCTGTTCGGGCGCACTCCCATTTATTGGACAATTCACTGCAGTCCGATATCCATCAATGTCTTTGAATGGCTGCAGAAAAAGGATGGAGGTGATGAGCATGTGGTGGAGATTGTTTCACAGAAATAAGTGGGAGAATGTGATTGCTCTGAGAACCAGGCGAGGCTACATGGACCAGATGGCCTCATGTGTGTAAAGAAGTACTGAATCCATGCATATTTATTTTTGATGCCACATTCCCCTTGCATCGTCCTTATTCTGAATCTGTCGAGATACAGCTGTTTAATGCAAGTCAACTCTCCTATGATTCCAGACATCATACTCCAGATGTTATCATCTGTTGTTGATGCCCCTGTTGCTGCTTTTATGACAGAGTGCAAATCCCTTCAGAAGGTCACCGTTTAGCAGTTTATATCATTAGGTACTTGTCATCAGAGCCTGTAGCTGTGTTGCAGCGCAGGTACTGAAAGTTAAGCAGCGCATTGAAAAGCACTTAACCATTTCAAGCAATGTTCCCTCTAATTTTTAAGAGGAGGTGTGCGCAAAAATCTTACGTTGTGCAATTGTTTTTCATGTGATAAAAGTATGTGTGCACTGAATGCTTGTGCAAATGTAAACTTGAAATTGTTTCAAGATAATTTTGGCACAGCCTATCTTTCGTGGCTAATAAAACAGTGTTGGCATGTTTTAATATAATACAAGTAGGATTGCATTCTACGAAGTAATGTATTTAGTTAAGATTTTATTCTATACTTTGAACAACTGTTCAGTTTGTTGTTTCATTAAATAAAACTTTGATGAATATTCCTTATTTTTATGTGACACAATGTCTAAATAAATTAATAGCAATAACACCCATCAATTCAAAGATTATTAATATTAAAGTTGCTGGAAATGGTAAAATCAAAACTCATTCAATTACATAGCTTGTTGACAAACTAGCCAGATGCTTGATGTGAAAAACTTCACACGTAGCACAGCTTATGTCGGTTTACAAAATATTTGACAGTTAGCTCAGAGATTATTTTCAGTAAGTATGATTATTATTTACTACATTATTTTGAGTAAAGGCAACAAAAATAAATCACACAGAAACTACATCCCACTCAACAGCTTCTACATCTTTTGCGTGCATGTTAATGTCCTCTGTGCGCTGGTTGCAAATCGTGTGTGTGTGCACATGCACAGTTTAGAGGGAACAGCGATGCCAAGCATATAAATGACTGAAAATGCCAACATTGGTTGAGCTGGGAATAAGTTTTGAAAGCACATCTTTTGTTAAAAATACATAACAGTGGTAATGGATTCTGAACATTTATGCTGTCAATGTTTTCACCCACAACAGCATTTGTAAAGTAACAATATCAGTTGAATAGTTGAAGCTTGTAATGAGCTGAACGAATTTTCTTCGGAATTATTCTGCTTTAGAATTTGTCATGTGAAAGCAATGGGATCCATTGAAAATTTCAGAACTGAAATTAATAGATTTTGTTTGTCGGTCAATGGTTAATGAGAGTTATTTATGGACTATGAAGACCAATTATGATAAGATCAAGATCAACCTCTATCTAACAAATGGGCAAAAGACTGAATAGTCTACTATTTGTTCACGTATAACCTAATTACAATCCACATCAAGAAAGGCACATAATTTTCTTTAAAATGTGTCGAAGCATCACTACTTTTAGATGAGGAACTTACAAGAAAAGTGATCAATGCAATTAAGTGTTTATCAAAGAGCCACAGGACATGTAATATTAAATCCCACCATGCAGATCCTCCAACCGTATGATGACTCCCAAGAGAATTTACATCTTTGATTGATTTCACAAAATAAAATCAAAAGTTTTAGATTTTATTTTTGCAGGCAGTTGCATCCAGATGTTGAAGCTGTTGAGTGAGATGTAGTTTCTATGTGATTTATTTTTGTTGCCTTTACTCAATTTCAGGACAACTTGCTCAAATTACTCATCTGTCTATTAGTCCTGAGTGATCATGTCAGGCATGGTGGATGATCTGGTGACTGTAACAATCCCAGCAGGGATGGTTCAAGAAATCAGCATGGCTCTCATAAACCCAGAGTCACTAAGCAGACTGCCGCAAGACATTCTAAAGGAAGACCATTCCTGACTTGCAATTTACCATGGCCAATTAACCCACATGTATTTGTGATATGAGAGAAAGGTGAGGACCCAGAGAAAATGCATGCATTTACAGAGAGAACATGGAAACTCTGAGCAGACATCGTTGGAGGTCGGAATTGAACTCCAGTCTCTGGCGCTGTACATCACAGCGTCCTTCCCTTTCTCTGCAGCCTATTATTTTAATTACTGAGTGACCCTTTATTTCCTTATGGCAAAGAAAGTGCTCACTCAGTCTTGGACAAAGGTGAAAACTGAATCAGAAATCCATTAATTCAAGCACTACACTCCAAAGATTTGAGCATATAATCCCGGTTAATAGTTGGTCTTGGGAACAAAACGATCAGTGGTTTGAGGTTGTTAAATTCAAATTCTTTGTTATCTGATTACAGCCCAATAAAACAAAATATCTCCAGGCCATAGTGCACAAATACACACAGTCACACAGTACACCCTGCACACAAATAACATATATGCAGAATGATCCTAAATAAATAAATAATTTGTGCCTTTCTAGGATTGTTCAATAGTCTCATCACCTACAGGAAAAATTTGTTTCCCTGCCTAGCAGTCTTGGTTTTTATGCTCCTGTTCCTTTTCCTTGAAGGTAGTATCTCAAAGATACTGCGGGCTGGATGGTAAGATTCACTGAGCTCTCTTTAAGCCCTGTTCCCTGTTGATATTGTTGGTAAAGGGAAGGGAGACCCCAGTGATCTTCTCAGCAGTTTTAATCATCCACCATACGAACCTCCAGTCTGATGCTTTGCAGCTACCATATCACACTATGATGTTAGGGATGGTTTCTATTGAATCATATTTGAAATTGATGACCAAGCTTTTCTTGCAGTTGAATGCAGAGTATTATTTGTTAATATTTTCAAAACTGTTCTCTAAGTGTACAGCCCAACAGTTACTTCTGAAGTAACATCACTCTTCTTCTTTGGCTTGGCTTCGCGGACGAAGATTTATGGAGGGGGTAAAAAGTCCACGTCAGCTGCAGGCTCGTTTGTGGCTGACAAGTCCGATGCGGGACAGGCAGACACGATTGCAGCGGTTGCAATGAAAATTGGTTGGTTGGGGTTGGGTGTTGGGTTTTTCCTCCTTTGCCTTTTGTCAGTGAGGTGGGCTCTGCGGTCTTCTTCAAAGGAGGTTGCTGCCCGCCAAACTGTGAGGCGCCAAGATGCACGGTTTGAGGCGTTATCAGCCCACTGGCGGTGGTCAATGTGGCAGGCACCAAGAGATTTCTTTAGGCAGTCCTTGTACCTTTTCTTTGGTGCACCTCTGTCACGGTGGCCAGTGGAGAGCTCGCCATATAATACGATCTTGGGAAGGCGATGGTCCTCCATTCTGGAGACGTGACCCATCCAGTGCAGCTGGATCTTCAGCAGCGTGGACTCGATGCTGTCGACCTCTGCCATCTCGAGTACTTCGACGTTAGGTGTGTAAGCGCTCCAATGGATGTTGAGGATGGAGCGGAGACAACGCTGGTGGAAGCGCTCTAGGAGCCGTAGGTGGTGCCGGTAGAGGACCCATGATTCGGAGCCGAACAGGAGTGTGGGTATGACAACGGCTCTGTATACGCTTATCTTTGTGAGGTTTTTCAGTTGGTTGTTTTTCCAGACTCTTTTGTGTAGTCTTCCAAAGGCGCTATTTGCCTTGGCGAGTCTGTTGTCTATCTCATTGTCGATCCTTGCATCTGATGAAATGGTGCAGCCGAGATAGGTAAACTGGTTGACCGTTTTGAGTTTTGTGTGCCCGATGGAGATGTGGGGGGGCTGGTAGTCATGGTGGGGAGCTGGCTGATGGAGGACCTCAGTTTTCTTCAGGCTGACTTCCAGGCCAAACATTTTGGCAGTTTCCGCAAAGCAGGACGTCAAGCGCTGAAGAGCTGGCTCTGAATGGGCAACTAAAGCGGCATCATCTGCAAAGAGTAGTTCACGGACAAGTTTCTCTTGTGTCTTGGTGTGAGCTTGCAGGCGCCTCAGATTGAAGAGACTGCCATCCGTGCGGTACCGGATGTAAACAGCGTCTTCATTGTTGGGGTCTTTCATGGCTTGGTTCAGCATCATGCTAAGAAGATTGAAAAGAGGGTTGGTGCGAGAACACAGCCTTGCTTCACGCCATTGTTAATGGAGAAGGGTTCAGAGAGCTCATTGCTGTATCTGACACGACCTTGTTGGTTTTCGTGCAGTTGGATAATCATGTTGAGGAACTTTGGGGGACATCCGATGCGCTCTAGTATTTGCCAAAGCCCTTTCCTGCTCACGGTGTCGAAGGCTTTGGTGAGGTCAACAAAGGTGATGTAGAAAAGTGCAGAGAACAAAACAACATCACTATACATTAAAAAAAAATCAGGTCATTCCTGGTTGTGGGAAATTCTGGCAATACTCAGTGAGTTGGCCATTTTCTGTGAATAGAGCAGAACAACAGTTAGTATTTCGGGTTGATGAAGGTTTGAAGGAATCGCCAGCATTTTCAGATATGAATGTGTGTGTTTTCTTGATATGCTACACATACAGGTAAACCCCACTTTATGAATACACAAATTACAAAAAATTGCTTCTACAAAGAAACCCATATTTGCTTTAATGAAGAAATTATAATGGATTTATGAAGGGTTTTCACTTTTATGAAAATTGCCTCAAATAGTACACAATTTTTTGCTAATCAAATGAGTGCTCATGCTGAAAAATAGTTGTAAAAATGCAGACATGGTGGATATATGTTCTTCAACATGAAACACAAACAGGTTTTCTATTCACAGAAGCTGGCTGACACATTGAGTATTTTTAGAATGATCTGTTTCATATTCGATATAATTACAAAGCAAGTTCCCAAAACTTTCCAGGAAAACCTCAGGCAGCTCCTAAGCATCCGATGATGGAAATTGTCTTGATATCTGGTTGCAGATAGCTCCTGCCTCGAAATTTCCCTGCAGACAGATGCTGGTGCTTTACAGAATTGGGTTCATCTCTGCGGAGCGTTACCTTACTCTGCACCAGCACAGATGTCTCACTGTGCCCCTAACAAGGAGCTGAAGGGCACTGAAGCAGAGCAAAGTCAGCTCTGCAGACTTGGTGGGAGAAGGGGAGAAGACGGAGCAGCACACTACATTCATGCATTTTGCAAAAAGCCTGCTGAAAAATTGCCTTCTACTGATCTGAGCTGATTTTGCATTTTATCAGGCAGGCAGGACAATTTGTTCAATTTACTATTGCCACCTATTGCACATATATCACACTAGATATTGAAAAATCAATTATGCCATCACTTACTTGTTTGTGTAGTGTTAGAATGTTTTACATCAATGACAAAGTTCTGAAGAATTTAATAGTGTCTGTGGGTAACAGAAAATATACTGCCATTTATTTCCCATACATTCAGTTATAGGAGTTTAATTTTTTTTAATTTAAATTTAGACCTACAGCACGGAAACAGCCCATGAGTCCATTCTGCCCAATTTACACCCCGTTAATCTACACCCCCGGTACATTTTGAATGGTGGGAGGAAACCAGAGCCCCACACAGACATGGGGAGAATGTACAAAGGTGATTCATTACACCAGGGACAAATTTCTTGACAGTAGCGAATCCAAAACTAGTTTAACCCTGACAATTCCAAACTGACCTGGCCCTGGTTCACTGTGCTGATCTGACATGCAACATCTACTTGTGGTCAGGTCTCATCAGGTTTGGAGTAGGGAGTCAAGCTCTGCTTTAGATGTATTAGTCACTGACAAATTAATGTACGGTTCCTAGTTTTGGACTTGCTGTCACAGGAAAAACGTGCTTATTGTGTCTGTGCTTTCCAATATTGTCAGTTTGAAAAGCTCAATCTATTTTCCGTACAGACCCCAATCCAGTCTGTTTAGCCTTGCCTCATCAATTATAGTTCTTCTCTCAGTACAGAACACTTAATTTGTGCCTTCACTGGTACATCTGTACCTTTTTTGATGACATATTTATCAGAAGTTTCTGCAAAAAGCCACATGGTCCGAATCCTATATGTTTCTATTCCATCAGTTCTGTTATAAATCCTGTGTTTTATAATGTGGAGAGTCCCCTCAGTGAGTAATGTGCACCTAGTTTGGATAAACCATGCAGCTGGGAATATAATTTCAGATGACTTACTTCAGTGACTGTGTCTCCACTGTTGGCCCAGGAATGAAGGAAAACCTTTGCATTTCTGCTGATTTTCTAGCAGGAGTCCCATAAAACTCCCATGAAGTATCTTCACATTGATTGAACAAGGCTGAAAGTAGCATTTACTGTGAAAACAAGAAATTCACCAATATCTGCAAAACAAGCATTCATCCAGAAATAGAGACACAAGAAATTGCAGATGCTGGAATATAGAGCAAAGAAAACTGTTGGAAGAATTCTGTGGCCAAAGCAATATGTGTGGAGGCAAAGAGATGGGTTGACATTTCTGATAAATTGCATCAAGATTGAGAATGTTGGGGGACAATAGGATATAGAAGTGAGAGGGATGGTGAGATGGAGGGTAGGTGGTGGTATGGATAGGTTCTGCTTATCAACTATTACCTTGACATATTACCCACCCCATCTTGTTCTATCTCCCCATCAACTGTATACCTGTCTACCTGTACTTCTTCCCCCTTGGTTCACTTATCTTGTCCCCTCCCCCAGTTGGCTCCATCTGCCCATCATCCCTCTCTTATCTGGTCCCACCATTTTTCTACCAGCCTCTATCCATGCTCATCCTCCTCCTCTCCATTCTCCATTGGTTCCACTGACTTTTTTCTTTTATTCCCCCCCCCCCCCCCCTGATCTTACCACCTTTCACTTAAATAGTGAGAAGTAATCTTTTTTGGATACATATGAGGTTCTTATTTGACATCCAGCACACACATGCCATATAAGCAAAGTTACTTATATCTCTGCGAAAATTTGCAGTAACTGGGGGAAGATAATGAGGCAGAAAATATTGTGATTTTGATAGTGCAATGTAAATTTCTGGCCCATTCCCAGTCATAATCCTCTCCTCAGGATTACAACATTCTCTGTTGTGGTTAAAAGCAAAAGTACCAGAAATATAAAGTGTTTATCCATGCTACTTTCTTAAGGTATCTCCTCCGCATGATCTCAAAGAATGTGTTGAGATTGTTTTTGTTCCCTTCACATTGCATTATTGTGGAATATAAGAATATGTGGGTGGTGATTTGAAAATTCAATATGAGCTGGAGCAACCCCGGAGTACTCGTTTGGTCATCATTTTCCTTGGTGTTTTATCACCTTTTTATTATTTATTTTACACACTCCTGGATAAGATCTTTAATACTCTTAGCATCTACATTTCATCTGAACTGAACTAAAATTGATTGTCTGGATTGAATGAATTAGTCTGAAGGATATGCTCAGCTGTGAAGTTATAGATTGTGGTGGTGTATAATGCTGCTACCGCCGATTGTCCACAGAGTCTCTGAACATAAGAAATAGGAGTAGGCCATCTGACCCGTCGAGCCTGCTCTGCCATTCAAGATCATGGCTGATCTGATCATTGACTCAACTCCACCTACCCTGCCTTTTCCCCATAGCCCCAAATTCCTAACCAAACCTTAAAGATGTTTAATGCAGTATCCTCAACTGCTTCCCTGGATTCCATAGATTCACTGCTCGCTAGGAAAAACAGTTTTTCCTCATCTCCATCTGAAATCTACTCCCCTGAATCTTGAGGCTGCGTCTCCTAGTTCTGGTCTCACCTACCAGTGAAAACAATTTTCCTATATTTTATTTGGCCCTCTCATGATTTTATATGCTTCTGTAAGATTCATTCTTCTGAATTAGAGTGAGTATAATCCCAGATGATTTAGTCTCTCTTTGTAGGTCAACCCCCTCATCTCCGGGATCAACCTGATGAACCTTCTCTGGATTTCCCCCAAGCCCAGTATATCCTTCCTCAAGTATGAAGACACACAGTACTCCAGGTGCAGCCTCGCCAGTTCCTTGTACATTTGCAGCATGACCTCGCTGCTCTTGAATTCAATTCCTCGAGTGATGGAGGCCAACATTCCTTTGCATTCTTAAAAATCTGTTGTGCCAACTTTTTATGATTCATGCACAAGCACTCCCAAGTCCTCTGCACTTTTTCACCATATAAATAATAATCTGTTCTTCTATTTTCCCTACCAGAGTGGATGACCTCACATTTACTTGGATTGTACTCTATCTTCCAGACCTTTGCCCACTCACCTAACTTATCTATATCCTTCTGCACCCTCTCCACGTCCTCTGTACAATTTGCTCTTCCACTCACTTTAGTACGATCCGCAAACTTGGCCACACTACAATCTGTCCCTTCGTCAGTGAAAATGGTGAAAAGCTACGTGCCCGGCACCGACACTTACCACTGTCTGCCAATCAGAAAAACACCCATTTATCCCGACTCTTGGATGCCTCGTCTTGTGTTGCCAGATTGGTTTTAAGTAAATTTCACTTAGCATGCTTGCAAGGGTACAAAACACAATGGAGAATGTCCATGATGAGAAGGATGGACTTTTTTTTGTGAAATACTTCAGAAAACAGCATCAGCCTCTCACACTTCATTGCTGAAGCAAAAGAAAATAAGCAAGATGCTTTCATTAGCATAATATGGGGACAAGTGCTATGCAGCAAGGAAAATTTTCAAGTTAAAACCCCACCATCAGAAATTTTCTGAAAACCTCCAAGAAGGCAAATGCTGGAAACTTGAACAAATAATCAGGTGCAGGAGGAACTCGGAAGGTCAGATAGCTTGCATGGGTAGAAATGGTCAGTCAGGACCTCTATCAGGACTAAAATCAAAGGGTGGTTTTCTTCTTCTTTGGCTTGGCTTCGCGGACGAAGATTTATGGAGGGGGGTGAATGTCCACGTCAGCTGCAGGCTCGTTTGTGGCTGACAAGTCCGATGTGGGACAGGCAGACACGGTTGCAGCGGTTGCAGGGGAAAATTGGTGGGTTGGGGTTGGGTGTTGGGTTTTTCCTCCTTTGCCTTTTGTCAGTGAGGCGGGCTTTTACAGCATGTATAAAGGTGGAAAGAAGCTGGGGGAGGTTGTAAGATATGATAGGGAATTGGAGAAAGGTGTGAAAGATGGGGAGAGGGAGAAACCATTGGGAAGTGGGGAGGGAAGAAAGGTTGGAGAAAAAAGTGGAAGGCAATGATGAGATGAAAAAAATGGAACCTGTTGGAGGTGGGGTTTATCTAAAATTAGAAAAATTGATGCTCATGCCATTAAGTTTAAGGATGAGTTGTACATTAAGTTTATTTTTGACCTAACCTGGAGAATGGATTTTCAGAAGGATTTGACAAAATGTTGCACATGAGGCTACCTAACATGATAAGAGCATGATAGAATAGAAAACATACCAGTGTGGGTACAGCATTGGCTGATTGGCAGGAAGCAGAGAGTCGAAATGCTGGTTGGCTGCCAGTTGCTAGTGGTGTTTCACAGGGGTTGGTGTTGGGGCTGCTTCTTTTTATGGTGTATATTAATGATTTAGATTATGCAATGAATGGGTTAGTTGCCCAGTTTGCAGATGATACAAAGGTAGGTGGAAAAGCAAATAGGGTTGAGGAAACAGGGAGGCTCCAGATGGACTTAGATTAGGAGAATGGGCAGAGAAGTGGAAAATGAAATACAATGTCGGAAAGTATACAGTCATGTAATTTGGTTGAATAAATACATGAGCAGAATATTTTTTAAATGGGGAGAAAATTTAAATACCCAGATGTAATGGGACCTCGGAGTCCTTGTGCAAGATAGCCGAAAGGTAAACTTTCAAGCTGAGTCAGTGGTGAAAAAGGCAATTGCAATGCTGGCATTCATTTCAAGAGAATAGAATATAAAAGCAGGGATGTGAAAGCAGGTGTAGTGGTTAGCACAATGCCTTTACAGCACCAGCCATTGGGACTGGGGTTTGAATCCTGTGTAAGAAGTTTGTATGATCTCCCTGTGACTGCATGGGTTTTCCCCAGGGGCTCCAATTTCCTCCCACTATTCAAAACATACCATAGGTGTAAATTGGGTGGCATGGACTTGTAGGCCAAAATGTCCAGTTACCATGCTGTATATTTTATAAATTTTGAGACACTGGTGAGTCCTCACTGGGAGTATTGTGAGCAGTTTTGGGTTCTTTATTTAAGAAAGGATATGCTGATGTTAGGGAGAGTTCAGAGGAGATTCACAAGGATGATTCCGGGAATGAAAGGGTTATCATCTGAGGAACGCTTGACAGCTCTTGGCCTGTATTCGTTGGAATTTAGGAAATAGAGGGGATATCTCATTGAAACATTTTGAATGTTGAAAAGGGGAGTCAGAGTAGATGTAGAAAGGTTGTTTCCCATGTTGGGAGAATCTAGGATAAGAGGGCACAACTTCTGGATTGAACAGAATGTGGAGAAATGTCTTCAGCCAGAGGATGGTAAATTTGTAGTATTTGTTGCCACAGGAAGTTGTGGAGGCCAAGTCATTGGGTGTTTTCAAGGCAGAGAATGGTAGGTTCTTGATTAGCCAGGGCATCAAGGTTATGAGGAGAAGGCCGGGCAGTGAGACTGAATGGGACAATAGATTAGCTCATGATTAAATGGTGAGGCAGATCCAATGGGCTGGATAGCCTATTTCTGCTCTTTTCTCTTTTGGTCTTGTGGATGGGACTGATGACAGACATATTGTGACTGTGTGGGTATAGTTGGGGGAGTTGAAATAGTTCAAACAGACTCAGCAATTAAGGGACCTAATCTGACTGACCATTTCAACCCATGGACGCTGTCTGGCCTGCTAAAATCCTCCATCAGCTCATTGTTAGCAATAATACTTCTGAAGAACTACTGAAGGAGCTGATTTGTTGCACCTCTCCAAGCCCAACTGTCCATCAAAACACTGATTGCACCATATCTTCCCAATCATTAATATGGTTCCTTCCATGCTAGGCAGTTATTGCCCTCAGTTCCACCAAGGATTTAAAATACTCTCAATGATTTTATTTATATTTTGTAAAATATTATATTATATATTTTAATTAGATTTGTCTTATTTAAATTATATTTAAATTAGCTTCTGAACTTACCCATCTTATTTCTGAAATGGTCACGAACTTCCTTTGCCCAATGCCTGAATTATTATTTTTTTACAATTCTGACATTTCCATTCTTGCAATATTGGTGGCTCGGCTAAGAGTATAATTTAAACTTAATGTAAGAACAATTTAAGGGTGGCACAATTAGCATTGTAGTGTGGCAGTTGATGCAACGCTATTGCAGTGCCATATACCTGGGCTCAAATCTGTTGCTGTCTGTAAGGAGTTTGTAAGTTCTCCCCGTGTCTGTGTGGGTATCTTCTGGGTGGAATAAAACATAAAAGTCTACAGACATTGTGATTGTAGGAAAAGCACAGAAATGCTGGGGGTACTCAGCAGATCTTGCAGTGTCCATAGGAGAGAAAAATTTGGCCTGAGCAAGGAATGAGTAAAAAGCAGGCAGGTGCTTTAAAAGGCTGGGAAGAAGAAAGGAAATGACAGGGGGAGGAGTACAGACTGACAGGCAAAAGATGATAATTGAACATGGATAGGAGGACAGAGGAAAGGTGAGAATTGATGATGGTGGGTCTGTGAATGCAGAGCTGGAGGAAGGGAGACAGAGATAAAAGGAAATAGAAGAGAGCTAGAGGAAAGGAGAAATAGGGATAGAAATATGGGTTAAGGAGGGAAGGTAAAGGAAACTCAAGAAGTCGATGTTAATACCATTCGGCAGAAAGGGGTCCAGACAGTCTGAGGTGGTGTTCCTCCAGTTGGCAGTTGGACTCAGTCTATCAGTGCATGAGACCATGGACAGACACGTCAGCATAGGGATAAGGCAGGGAATCAAAATGGGTTGCTATTGGGAGATCCCTATGATTGCAGTGGACAGAGCTGTGGTGCTCAGGGAAGCCATCTCCAGTCATTCCAAATTAAGCAACACTTCACTAGTCCATCTACAGTGGTCAAATACTGAATCTTGTGCTCCCGTTGTGGTCTCCTCTACATTGGAGGGACAGGATGCAGACTGGAAGATTGCTTCACTGAAGCCCAAAACGTCAATTCTATATCTTCATCTCCTAAGAATGCTGCGAGACCTACTGAGTTCCTCTGGCATTTCTGTGTTTTTACTGTTTCCTCTGAGTTCTCTGGTTTCCTCCCATATTCCAAAGATGTGTGCTGGTAAGTTAATTGGTTACATTTGTGTTCATGCCATGTGGCTGGAGAGTATCCAGATGGAAAATAAGGAGTTGTTTCTCCAAACTGCGGGTGGTCAGGGCATGGGTGTGCACACACCCATGGATAGACGTGAGCGTGGGAGTGTGACTCAGATATCTGTCCATGGCCTTACTTTGACCACCCTCATATTGGAGAAACAATTCTTATTTTCCATTTTGACACTCTCCACCCAGATGGCATTAACATTCTGCTTTCCATTAAACCTACTCACCTTTACTTTCCCCTCCTCCTTTTCCTGTCTTTCCAGTTTTTCTACCCACCCAGACATCCCTCCTCCCCAACATTGGTGCTGTCCCCTCCCTTCTTTCTCCACCTGTCATCTCCTGCCTTTGCCACCCTCCGCCCATCCCCACTTTTGCTCGGATGTCTGCCAGCATTTTCTCATACTTTGATGAAGGGCTCTCGCCTGAAATGTCGGTTCTGTTTCTTTACCTTTGCTACATAAAGGACACTGTTGAGCTTCTCCAGCATTTTGTGTTCTTACTTCAACCATGGTATCTACAGAATTTTGTGATATACTTCCGGTTACATGTGTGGGCTCATTGGCTGGAAGGACATTTTAGAGTGTTTCATCTCAAATTTAAATACATCTCAGGTGATCAACAACTTTTGATGCCAGTTGATTTAGAAACTACAAGTAGAAATCAATTGGCATCAAAAAATTGTTGATCACAGTGTGACAGAGTATCTAAAGGTGGTTTGGGAGGAATTGTTAGAGCAGCTTGCACACACACATTTTTGAAACACAGAACATTTGCTGGACTTTTGCAGAGTGCTTTTTACAGGAGGCAACAAAGTATCGACAGCAGGTTGCCTGGGAGAGCATGTGATCTTTGCAGGCAGAGAAGAAGAGTTTTGCTCTCAGAGAGGGAGGGAGTGAAACAGAGAGAGGAGTCACAGAAATTATTTCTAGAAGGACAAAGCTGGCAAACTTTGGAAGGCTGCATGGTCAAAGGGGAAGAATGGCAGTCTGAAAGGTAACCTGAAAGAAAGAGGATCATCTGGAGAACCCCAAAGAGGGAAAGTTTCGTCAGCAAGAATGATTGAGAAGGAATCAGTTGCAGGTGTCCTGGAAAAGGAATCTCTCTGAAAACCAGCAAGAACCCTCCTGAGTGGTAACCATTTGCCTGTTAAGCACCAAAGACTGGTGAACTTTGTTAATGCTAACTTCTGTGCACAGTACAAGAATTGCCTGCAACCAGTGAGATTGGACTGTGAACCAAAGAATTTTTCTAATCTTAAATATACATCACACACACCTGCGCTTAGTATTAGAGGGGGGATTAAGTAGTTAGATAGATTAAGTAATAAGTTAACGTTCAATTCTGTTTTCTTGTTCAAATATAATTAAAAGCTACTTTTGTTTAAGTAACCCTGTGTTGTGGTGCATATCTATAGCTGCTGGTTTTTGGGGTCCTCTGGACTCCGTAACAACAGAATGTATTTAAGTTTGAGATACAGCACTGTAAAATGCCCTTCTGGAATCGTTCTGAGCTGATAGAATGATGGAGTCAGAGAGAGATGCAACATTTGAAACAGGTCCTTCAATCCACATCAGAATCTTATAAACTTTAATTCTGCATTTAGTGTGGGGAGATTAAAATGAGTTAGAATAAGATTGGTGTAAATTGGTGGTTAATGTTTGATGTGGGCTGTAAGGCCTATGTCAGTGTTGCATCATTCTCTGACTCCATCATTCTATCAGCACAGTATCGTAGTGATCACGGCCAAATATCAGGACAAAGAATGATTAAGCGTTCATTGTGCAGCAGGTTAGTGCCCCAATACATGACCATGAGGGCCAGGAAAAGTATGAAAGAATGGATAAATGCAATGCTGAAACAGTCTGCTGACTAGAACCATCTGGAAGAATCCTGCTATATTTGCTTTTCCGAATGCTGCATAATCCCACGATCCTGAGGCTCACCCCTTAAAATTAGCTTTGCACTAACAGCGGGGGAATGGGAGCAGAGGAGCACAAAGCAGGGGAAGATGAGGAGACAGTCCCAAAGCCCCATTCTGACTGGGTTGGCCATTCATCTGCCTCTGACACCAATAAACATCATTTTATTCTACTCACCACTCATCCTGTACTCTGCATTTCTTCTGTTACTTGCAAACCCAGAGTCCATTTTGCCTTTCTTCAGCGATAAACTATTTCAAATTTTCATTAATCATGCATCAAACAAAATTGAATACAAACAGTCTTCCCTCTTACTGGCTTTGTCCAACCCAAATGCTGAAGGCAACTGGTTTGGCAGCTGTTAATCCATTAATTTGTCTCAGGCTAATCTTTATTATTGTAATTCTGCAAGTTTTCCATTCTTTCTTAAATCCTGTTTTTTCACTCTGTCGAATATATTTGTTTTTTTTATGGTGAGGACTGATACAATTTATTTGTTTAATAGTTCTGTCATTTCTTTATTTGCCATTTTGTCTTCTCTGTCTCTAAAGGAATACCATTAATCATTCTTTATATGCATTTCACATAAATATCAAGCCCTTTGTTATTTTAAAAATGTCGTTAGTTGGTATATAGTCCATCAATAACCCATCGAATTTCAAAACATTTCCATTTTTCAGGTTAATTATTTGGAAGCATGCGTCTTTGTACATGGATATGAGGGGGTTGGAGGGTTATGGGCGGAGAGTGGGGGGGGAGCTAGTGGAGTTGTTCAAGTGAACCAGCGTGGACTCGTAGTGCCGATATGGCCTGTTTCTGCACTGAAAACTGTTATCTGGTTATAAAATGTGCCTAATTTATATTTTGCTTCACATTGCAGATGCTATTAAGGGGCCTAATTTTGTATTCTCCCGACATTCTCATTGTCTCCCCAGAGCCTGGTCAGCAATTTTTTTTTCTTTACTTGCCAATTAATTCTATTCCATGCAATCCCATCCTTTGAGAGTTGTTTTATTCCTCTCTTCCCTTATTACTTTTCAAAATGTTCCCCTCTTTTCCAGTATTCTGGAATAGTGAACTCCAGGACTTTGTCAGTCAGCACCCTTGTCTCTAATGGCTATAAAATCAAATCCATCTCTTTCTATATGTGCTA
This sequence comes from Narcine bancroftii, assembly GCF_036971445.1. Taxonomy (NCBI): domain Eukaryota; kingdom Metazoa; phylum Chordata; class Chondrichthyes; order Torpediniformes; family Narcinidae; genus Narcine; species Narcine bancroftii. Next base: position 131,974,667 of record NC_091474.1, on the reverse strand, counting down.
TTAATTTGTCGATTTTATTGTGGTTGCTTGGCTTTATTTCAGCATTTGCCAGTCTAAGGATGGTTATATTAATGTACTTCATTCTCGGCTTGAAATAACAGTTCCTCTGGTATATCAACCTGGAACAATGAATGTGTAATGGCTTTTAGATGAAATCCATTTACTTCTATTTGTGCCATTAATTCATCTATTTTGTTACGGTGCCTTTATCATTTAATATTTTTTTCTAATTTTATCTTTGTGATTAATAACTTATTGCCTTTGCTGGATTAAGGACTCTTGTCGCTTATTTTTAACCAAATCGTGAATCTGTTCCACCACCTTGCCTTTTGTCATCTAGTTTTTAAATACACTCTTTAGTTTCTTTCAGAACCCATGTACAGGTTTAATAATTTGTGATTATACCCCTCACAACTATCTTAAGTGGAGTCTGCACACGAGCGTGAGGTCACACACCACCAGATTCAAGGAGAATTTCTTTCCTGCTTTTATTAGATTCCTTGTGCTGGTAAAATAATGTTGTCTTTGGTCCATTCTAACTGATCTCTCTCTCTCTAACCCCTTTCACATTTCCGATTCCATGTGGGATAACTGGCTAATTGAGCAGGTCCATTCCTGGTAATCATGCGGTGTGAAATGTCCCAACCTGGCAGGGCAAGTTAAATTCAACCGGGCTCTGACACTCAATGGGGGCAATGTGTCAGAACGCAACTGAATTAACTCACTAATCACCTTTTGTCAGTGAGAAAGCACTACCTGCTCTTGCATTATCACTGCTGGAGGTTACCTTTAAAATGCCGGATTGCCAATTAACCAGGTAAATCATGGTGCAGTGGAAAAGGCTCCCGAGAGCAGCGTCCCTAGTAAGTTTTCCCACTTCCTCGGAGGGTTGGTAGTGCGAAAGGGGCTATCAACTTCATACTCTGTACTGTGCTTTAGTGCTTGGGCTTTTCTCTTTGAATGCAGAAGGATGAGGGGGGACTTAATAGAGGTCTACAAAATTATTAGAGGCATAGATAGGGTGAACAGGTAGCACTTTTTTCTTGGGGTGAGAGGAGCAAACTCCAGAGGACACCTGAACAAGGTGAGGGGAGAAACGTTTAAGGGAGATGTCAGGGGTAAGTTTTTTACACTGAGAGTTGTCCCTGGAATGCAGGGCCATGGCGGTGTTGGAAGCTGGTACAACAGGGATATTTAAAGGATTTTCAAATAGGCACATAGATGCAGGAAAAATAGTGTTATTGGTGTTAGTTAAGGAAGGTTTAGTTTGTTGATTAGATTTATATAGATCGGCATATCAAGGGCCGAAATGTCTGTACTGTGCTGCAATGTTCTATGTTCTATATATACTCTGTGTGGTTTGACTGCTGGGCTGCTCACAAAACAAACTTTCTCATTGTAACTCATATAACAATAAACTAAAGTTAAAACTTTCCTCGCCAAAAGAGCTCATCAGATTCATGGCAAATACTCTCCCTTTTTTAAACTACTGGTACTTTGGATTCTCACTCTTGTTGATAGCATGCTTGGCGTCCATGTTAATTCATTAAGGGAAATACAACATGATAAGAACAGACTGGTCCGCAATTTTAATTTTAAAATTGGGGCAAAGCTCATTTTTCATGGCATTGGACAGGACCTTGTGAAATTGATTGGGAGAGGTTGTTTGCCCGAAAAGGGGTACAGGGCAAGTGGGAGGCTTTTAAAATCAAGAAAGGGTGAGTTCAGGGGAAGCTTGTTCCTGTTAGAGTTGGCAAGGTTGGCAATGTTCAGGAATGCTGAATGCCCAGAGATACTGTCATTGCAAACTATTTTCAAGAGATTCCTCCCCTGTAGAAGTTCTCTGTCTCCTCAAAGGGGGAGCCTCTCTCACTGTTCCCCCTTGATAATCGCTGTTGCTCTCAAGCCCACAACAAAGTTTCTTCAAGAAATATTGAGGCTTTGGACAAGGAAGAAAGAGGCTTGCGTCAGGAATGGGCAGGTGGGTTCAAATGACTCCTTTGATTAAAATAAAGGATGTAGGTGTTCTCTTAAGAGGGTAAATCAGGAGGGCAAAGAGGGAACTCCAGGTTTCCAGTTTTTTCTGGTTTTTTTTCATATGTGCAGCATCTGCTGTATTTTGCTTTGGATTTTTTCATCATAATTTCTGGTTATTGTAGACAATTGCTGGTATTTATCACATGTGAAGCCATTGTATCTGTCAGGGACAGCACTGCCCCATTTGAAATGTTTTTTCTTTGCATTGAAATATTTCATTTTATTACCACCCATCACACCTACCTTCTGCTGTCTGTTTGATGGTTAAATGATCGTGTTCAGTAATTTTGTGTTGCTTTCTTTATATGCATCTTTCCTTGCCCTTCCTTGACTGAATTTGCATGCGGAGTTGGGCCAATTCAAAAGCTGCACAGAATTTGGAGCACTTAAATAAAAATGACTCTAATGAGTTATTTTGTGGCCTCCCCTCACTGATTAAAGCCTCCAAGAAAAATGATATGATAACACATTAAAGGATAATACATCATTTCCCCAGGATATCTCAGTCATCAACAATGAATGTCTGCCGCTGGGAAATCTTGTAGAAAACATCATCAATCCTTTGGTGTGAACACCATTGTGTCTTAGTGGCATGTGGTGCACAGCTGTACTTGTCAGCATTGGAGGTGGGCAGAGACTCATTGTAATCAGTAGCTTATTTATGTGGCAAGGCAAAAATAACAGCAATTTTGGTCCAATCAATTCATCTTGCTGGTATCATATTTCAGCTTTTGAGTCACTAAAAGAAAAAGAGAACTTGCCTTTTTATCATGCTTTTGGAACTTCACAGCTGACGAAGACCCTTTGACTGTACTCAGGAAGCACCACATAGCTGCTCCCACAAGCAGCAGAGGAAATAATAACCACTGAGACAAGGGTAAAACTCTCTAACTCCACTCCAAAATTAAAGATTAAGATTATTTGTCTCAAAATATCTGTTACAGTGAAATGGTTTCATCTGCAAATACACGATCTCAAACAGTTCACGTAGAGGTACAAAGAGCACAATTTACAGAGTATTGAATTTCAATGAGAAAGGACATTCGATTCAGATTCCGATTTATTGTCAGAGTACATACATGATATTACACACAACACTGAGATTCCTTTTCCTGCAGACAAGGGCAGAATTACCACTTTTGCAGTACAAAAAAAAAACTCAATGTACACATGTAAACAAATAAAGACATGTAAACAAACTGTGCAATACAGAGAGAAAAAAATGCAAAAGTTGAGTCCATAAATAAGTACGTAATACGTTTGTTGTTGAGGAGTCTGATGGTGGAGGGGTAGCAGCTGTTCCTGAACCTTGCGGTGCGAGCATTCTGGCATCCCTACCTCTTTCCTGATGGTATTAGTGAAAACAGAGCCTGTGCTGGGTGATGTGGAACTTTGATAATTGCTGCTGCTCTCCGACCACAGCATTCCCTGTAGATGTTCTCAATGGTGGGGAGCATTTTACCTGTGATGTCCTGGGCAGTGTTCATTACCTTTGGTGGGGCTTTTCACTTGGGGGCATTGTTGTCCCCACAGCAGACCATGATGCATCTGGTCAACATACTTTCCACCACACACCTGGAGAAATTTGCCTGGGTTTCCGATGTAATTTCAATCCTCTGCAAATTCCTGAGGAAATAGAGTGAACTGATGTGCTTTCTTCACAATGTTATTTTTGTGTTGGCTCCAGGAAAGATCCTCCGAGATAGTGACACCCAAAAGAACATAATTGCTCATGCTCTCCACCTCTGATCTCCCAATGATCACTGGATCATAGACCTCTGGCTTTCTCTTCCTGAAGTCAACCATCAGCTCCTTGGTTGAGCACCAAGCAAGGACAACAAGAGAGCACTGTTATGGGGCTCATTAAGGAGCCTGATGGCTGTGTGGAAGAAATTATCTTAAAATTTTGTTGGTGCATGCTTTCACACTTTTCCACTTTCTCCACAATGGGAAGAGGGAGAAAAAAGTCAAGTAAAGTCATATTTATTGTCATGTGATTGTACAAGTACAACCCAATTAAATAGCATCCTCCGGTCCTTGGTGCAAAACATGCAGACACACAAACAGACATCACACACCTACAGACAAATAATACATATGTAGGACAAGTATTTTATCTATGCAAATAAATAAATAAATATTATTATTTTTTGTTTGTATGAGAATTTAGGATGGTCAGAGTGAGCAGTTCCTTTGGTCATCCAGCATTCTCACTGTCAGTGGAAGAAGCTGTTCCACAGCCTGGTGGTGCTGGCTCTGATACACCCGTATCACTTCCCTGATGAGAACAGTAGAAATGTGCTGTGAGCAGGGTAGAAGAGGTCCCCAATGATTTTGCGTGCCCTCTTCAGACAAGAATCCTAGTGGATCACATCGATGGAGGGAGGGAGACTCCATTGATCCTCTCTGCCACTCTTCTAGTACTGTGAATTTACCTCCGATCCATTTCTCTGCAGAAACTGTATCACGCTGTGCTGCAGCAGGCCAAGGTGTTCCATAATAGTGGCTGGTAGCCTTGCCCACTTCAGTCCTCTTGGGATGTGCAGTTGGTGTTGTGCCTTCCTGACAAGTGAGATTTTGAGTGTCTATGATAGGTCACCATTTAAGTGAACTCCAAGGAACTTGGTGCTCTCCACTCTCTCTACATCAGAGTTGTTGATGTGCAGTGTGGGGTGGTCATTTCTGGTCTCCTCAGATCCACAATCAGCTTCTTCAACTTGTCCATGTTGAGGCTCAAGTTGTTACTCTGGCACCATTTCACCAGATTTTCCACCTCTTTACCATAGTGCGACTCATCATTGTTGCTGATGAGAGGAACAGGATGATGCCAAAGAAAGCTCTGTGTCCTCCTGATGAATGGGTTCCCTGCATAGCTACGGTTGAGGTGAGGAGAACCCTGTCCAAGTTGAACCCACACTAGGTGATGGGGCCAGACATCATACCTAGTTGGGGTGAAAGACTGCGCAGACCAATTGACGGAGGTCTTCACAACATCTTCAACACCTCACTGCAGTGTTATCTGAAAACTTGATGACACTGTTGGTGCTGTAGCTGGTGATTTAGTTATGGGTCAGTAGTGTTAACAGGAGCAGCCTGAGCACACAGCCCTGAGGTGTGCCAGTACTTAGCGTGCCGGTGGTCGACATTCTGCCTCTGGCCCAGCCAAACTGTGGTCTTTCCATTAGTAAGTCCAGTATCCAATTACAGAGAGGAGTGTTGAGTCCCAGTGAGGACAGCTTCTCCACCGGTCTCATGAACAATTGTATTAAACGCTGAGCTGAAGTCAATAAGCAACAGCCTGATGTGTGAGGCATCATTCTCCAGCTGAGCAGGATGGAATGAAGTGACAAGGCTACAGCATTGTGTATGGAACAGTTTCTTCTATAGGCAGATTGAAATAAGTACATCATCTCTGGGAGGTGTGCTTTGATGCGTTCCATCACCAGACGCTCGAAGAATTTCATAAAGGTGGAGGTCAATGTCAAAGGGTGGTAGTCATTAAAGCCTGTTATTGTTGCCCTTTTGGGTACTGGGATGATGGTGGCTGTTTTAAACTCTATGGGAATGATGGACTGCTGCAGTGAGGTGTTGAAGATGTCGTGAAGACCTTCGTCAATTGGTCTGCGCAGTCCTTCACCCCAACCAGGTATGATGTCTGGCCCCATCACCTAGTGGGGGTTCATCTTGGACAGGGTTCTCCTCTCCTCAACCGTGGCTATGCAGGGAGCCCATTCATCAGGAGGACACAGAGCTTTCTTTGGCATCATCCTGTTCCTCTCATTAAACCCTCCATAGAAGATGATCAGTCCGACCAGAAGGGAGGCGTCATTGTCCTTAATTCACAAGTTGACGTGATCAATTATATTCTTCATCTCTTACCAAATGCGCCTCGTGCCGCCAGTTTTGCTCAGCGGTCTGTGGACCCTCTGTATGTACCCCTACTTTGCCTTCTGGATTGCATGGGAGACTTCAGCCTTGGCTGATCTTAGTGCCATCCTACACACTGTCCTGAAGGCAGCATCACAAGATCTGAGAAGGGCCTGGACTTCTGGATCCATTGTAGGTGGTCGCCTCCCTGAAACAGCTCCAGTCCCTGTTCTCAAGCAGTCTTGTAGTGTTGCTATGCTATCTCTGGTCACGTCCTGACTCTCTGCAAACTGCCCTAGTTTGCTTTGTCAGTGGTCTCTATGCGATGTGTGATCAAAGTAACCAAGGTGAGGGTGAGGCGAAGCCTTGTACACACCACAAATGTTAGTATACACCAAATCCACAGTATTCTCTCCTCTGATAGCAAAGTTCACATGTTGTTGCAACCACTTTAAGGTTTTCAGGTTGGCATGATTGATGTTGCCAATCATTGTCATGGAACTCTCATTAGCTGAAGACAGAATGTAGACCATGGCATTTGGCATGGCTGAGAATTCCTTGGGTAGTTAGAATGGTCTTCATTTCACCAGGAGGTCATCTATCTCTGCTGAGCAGTAGGTCTTCACAGCAGAGACATTGGTGCACCAGTTCTTGTTGATGTAAATGCACATTGTCTGATGGGTCTTTCAGTATGTTGGCTGAGCTGAAAGTCTTCACAGCAGAGACACTAGTGCATCAGTTCTCATTAATGCATATGTCCAATGTGTGATGGGTATTTCAGTATGTTGGCTGCCTTTCCATAGAATCATGGAATACAATAGTACTGAAGACAGCAGGAGATGTAGATGTAGTCCATGGATCTGGTGGTGGGGAGGGAGTTGTGTTATGTTTTGAGCTTCATTCGCAAACCTATTTAGCTTTTTCCAATCCTGAGCACAGCAATTCCCATACCACTAGGTGATGCTCCAGCAAATAAACAACCAAAATCGCAGTCAGGCATCATTTCCATCTACCCGTGAGGTCAGATACACCTTTATTTTAGTCCTGATTCAATAACACCATTTGCTACTGTGTCCTTACTTTAACTTTCTGTCAAATAAACCTCCAGGACTTGCTGCAAAACCTGGTTTGCCGAGCTTCACAGAACATGGTATAGAATTGGATGAAGTCATGAGGTTCATTGTTTCTCTGGCAGCCCATTGAAAAAGCTATCTTGTCCCTCCCTGCCTCGTTGACTGGCAATTTTATCCTTCACATGCTCATTCACTTCCTTTTTTCAGTTGTTCTGGAACTATTTCCAACGTGTAGTCAGCTGCTGCATTTCAGATCATGGGTTTCAGTGTTCTAATCCATATCCAGTTTGTACCTTCTGTCTGTGCTCCTCCCCCTGCCCTTTCTTTTCTCCCCCCCCCCCCCCCCCAGCCTGTTAAACCAGGTGCCTGCCTGCTTTCAACTCGCTCCTTGAAGGGCTCAGGCCCAAAACGTCAGTTATGTATCTTTAACTCCAATGGATGCTGCAAGACCTGCTGAATTCGTCAAGCATTTTTGTGTGTTTTACCACAATCACAAGTCTTTCCAGACTTTTATGTTTCACTTGAAAAAAACAACTTACTGGTTCTTTTATTATTTCAATTATCTTGAATCATTGTTCTCTGTTTATCTCCCATGTTTCTACCTATAAATTTCTTTGAACTGATCATTCACAGTCAGAGACCAAAAATTACCATTCCTGAATTACATTCGTTTGAATTTTGACTGTGCAAACTATTTATTGTCTTCCTTTAACATTTTGGACTCTGTTGACGAATCTCTTCTTATCCTAGTCTTCTATTGTCCAACAATGTGGCATATTCCTTTCTTCGTTTAATTCTTGTTTATTAAACAATAACAATGGTTTTATTCGACAACAGTCATTTCTGGGGTCCCTGAGGGATTTACCCTTAACATCCTTTTCTTCCTCATCATTGTGCTTCCCTTCTCAAATATATATTTGAAAAACACATCAGATTCTACATGTATACTGATGTACACTGCTTGGCTCTTTCTCAGCACAAATTCTGGATTACTGGTCTCTCACTGCTTGACTGATGTATTGGATCAGCAAAAATTTTAGATTCTGGAAATATGAGGAGCCGTTGTTTAATGTCCCTTCCACAAATTGATCCGCCTGGGTAATATTTTCATTCTTAAATCTCTTCAGAAGCTGAGATAGATCCTGCATAAACTGGACTAAGTGAAAAATTAGTTTTCAGCTCCATACCTAAGACTGGTGGTTTTGTAATTTTTTTGATTATGTCTGTTGGTGGTGAGCTGCCTCCTTGAACTATTGCAGGGTTGTTGGAGAGGTGAGGGTGAGAATTCCAGGGTTTCAATGGAATCTGTCTGAGATATATAGTAGTTTAAAAAGCAAACTGCTGGAGGAACTCAGCGGGTCAGACACCATCTATGAGTGGAAATAGTGTGGTGGTATACCACTGTCCTACTGCAGGGGGCATCCTCTGTACCTGCAGGAGTGTAAGGGGACAGGACAACACCTGGCCGGCTGTCAATCAGTTGGCCTGAAGGGATCAAGCCCCACCCAGTCAGGTGTCAATCACCCTCCAGGATATAAGCCTGCGCCAGCCTCCTGAAGCCTCACTCAGAGTTACTGCAGCTACAGCCAGCCTGGCTCTGTGGAAGTCTTTGTGGATTAAAGCCTGTGGTACAGTCTTTACCTTGTGTATGTCTGATTCTGGCTAACAGCTGACCACAGATAGGCAGCTAGCATTTCAAGTCAAAACACTGCCTCTGGACTTGGATATAGTGTGTTAAGGGAATATACGAATAATGGTATACTCATTGTCTGCTGCCCTTGTTTCTCGGAGTATTAGATGTTGTGGACAGGTCCATTGTGTCTCAGTTCAAGTGCCAGTGAAAGTCTTTAATACCTGCAGCCTAGATGGTTTCAATGCATTACAGATTTTCCACTTATCTTGTTCCCTGTATAAATTCATATCAGAATCCCACAAGTTAAGGTTCATCAACTGCTTTGCTCCAGCATTGCAGGTGATTAGAATTGGCCAGAGAATAACACTGAGGTATATCACCTGATCTCATCAGCATCCTGATTGAAATTGCACCCTAAGCCTTATCTCTTTTCAGGAGGAAAAAAAACCAATTTAAGTTACTATGAATTGATTTGCCAATTTTATTAACCAGTCAGTGATATTTTTCCCTATGGATATCTCTCATCATGCAAGACCAAACGAGGTTTGGGCTTAGTGGTCAAGCTGTTCAGCGGAATCTGGCTATCTTTCCTGTGGAGATCAGATGAAGGATAAATGATGATGTCAGAAGAATGAGACCAGTGGCTCTGGCCTTTGTTCTTCAGTCAAATGCTGTTTTGGCGGAACAGACAATTTCTCTCACAGCTCTCACTAACGATACTGCCGTGGCAGAAGCTTTTTTGATCCTTCCCGCTCCTGCATCATAAAACCTTGTATTTTAAGTTGTATTTAATGAGCAACATACAATTGCTAATTAGAGCTGTACCTTAACAGGAAGAACACAATTCACCATCTGGTATGCACTTAAATGAAGTTAGCTTCATATTCTAATCAACTGTTTTCTGCATCTAATTCAAATATGCACAGTGCAAGCAAAAAGCAATCTGCTGGAGAAACTCAGCAGGTCAGGCAGCATCAATGTTTGGAATCCTTCATCAAGAGTGAGAATGCAGAGAGGAGATAGCCAGTAGAATGAGGACAGGGAATTGGTGAACCAGGGAGGGGTGGAAGATGACAGACGGATAGGGAGGGTGGGGATGGAGTTGGGAGACAATCAATTACTTGGTACTAAATAAAGGGAGTAAGAGGCAAGATTATTTAAAAATGGGTAAAGTAGAGGAAAATGAATCACACAGGGTAAGGATGGAGACTGTGAATGGAGGTTGATAAGTAGAGACAATAAGCCTTTTTATGGTGAAATTCCGCATTATAGCCATTTCAAGTTGGCGACTTATAATGTGGATCCTGTGATCCCTTTACGTATAGCTAAGTGGGGAACTGGCTTCCAGAGTTGAGGGAGGCGGAGCGAATGGTGCAATACTGCCTGCTGCCTGCCACCGTAATGTCAAACATACGCGCCGAGAAGGGAAAGCACCCTACACTTGACAATGATGACCAAAGTGCAGGTAAGAGCACTAGTGGAGATCTGTGCAAGTGGGTTTAGATCTCCTGCGCAACGTAATTGCCTCTATAAACCATATAGGTTTTTTTTAAATTCGTAGTCCGAGGTCATGGCGTCATCACAACATCATCAGGCCTCCCTTTTGCAGCCGCTTTTAATGGCATTCATTTTATTGAGACACTCCATCTCTAAGTGTTCCCCGCAGACGGATGGAAGCTGGAGCGTATACCAGCAGTCCATCCACCCTCGGACATTTTATGGAGGTTAGTGGAGCGGTATAAAGATAGAGGATCTCTGTCTTTGCATTCACCTTTTTTTCTCTAGAATAGGGCCTAAAGACTACCAGGCCTGGAATCTGATGAGTTAAAAAAAAGGATCATAATGGTAATATCATGGAAACTAAACGATTTAGGAAAAAAAAGGTGATGTTTTGTTGCGCAGACGGATCTTTTGGCAGTTACAGAAAAGTTTGAACTCTAAGTTGGAAATTTTTAAATTGCTGCTCCAAAAACCAACATAATAATTCAACATTGGTTTTGTTGATTTCATTTTCATGATTTATTTGACCTTGTGGGTTGTATTATTTTGTTGCATTGCTCACTAAGAGGGGTTCAGTAATCCTCGATGCAACACCCTGAAGAAATAACATATGTACTGTGCAATTCTCACTGACACACAGTGCAGTGTTTTAACAAGGTCAGCCTGTCTGGAGAGAAGATAACTTATCATTTCACTTGAAGCAATGTCCTTATTAAATTCACACTTCATTTTTGTCCAATTTGTCTTGAATTTTTGAAGTGAATGAATTAGAATTGAGTTTATAATTTATAATTAAAAGCAAGAAGTCCTCAGACTGGACATGCCAATAATCAATACTGCAGTCTCACAGACGACAGGCTCTGTCAAAGCAGAGAGGGAAGAATTGTCTCCACTGACAGGAGGGTCAGTAGCCAGAGGATGGAGATTTAAAATAATTGGCAATAAGTCAGCAGAAAAGTGAGGAGAATATTTTTCAGTGAGTTGCTCTGATAAGGAATTTCTTGCCTGCAAAGGAGGAATTCAGGATCAGTATTCACAAGGAAGCAGGATATATTGTTGAAAATAAAAGGTTTGCTTGATGGAGGGGTAAAGGAAAAGAGCTGGGGAGTGGGACTAATTGTACATGCAGTTCTTTTAAAGAACCATTTCTGAGTCAGCTGACCAATGGTCACTGTCTGTGTGCATCATAAATTTGAGGAAAATTTGCGGGACTTGAGGAACATCAGAATGATGATCAGCCCTGATGCCCCATATTTCTGAGCTGTATACCCTCAATGTTGTTAATTCTGCCATCTGAAGTTACAATTCTGATTTCTTAGATTGAATGTGACCAGAATTAGACTATTCTGTCACAGGTCCCAGTTTTGCTGCTCACTTCAGAAACCAGACAGAGTGGCTTACATTTTGAAATGTGCCCCTACGTACAATAGCTGCAAATAATGAAGAAATAGGACAGTCCCATGTGATTTAAATGATCCTAGCATGTCTATCAATGACACCTTCAATTGTGCTTCACCCATTTTAACAAAGATGAACTGAAACAGGGGCTTCTGTCGAAGTGCACTGGCTAGTTGTAGACTGTATTCCTGCTTGCTCCAAATGGTCACACCTCAACATTAATGTGGAAGGAATCAAGTGGAGATGCTGGATGACTCAGGACTGACTCTAGATGCACATGGCCAACTATGAATGATTATTTATTTTGATCCTTCCTCTCATGTTTATTATTTTCTTCTATTTTTGGCTTCTTAATTATACTAATATATAACATAACATAACAATTACAGCACGGAAACAGGCCATTAGGCCCTTCTAGTCCGCACCGAACCAAACACCCCTTTCTAGTCCCACCTCCCTGCACAATGCCCATAACCCTCCATCTATTTGTTGTTTGTGTGTTTGATGTAACTGGGAAGCTGAAGCAAATAAGAATTTCATTGCATCTGCACATTGTACTTGTGTGCATTACAATGAACTAATTCAATTCATTAGCAGAAATGTTAGATGCACTTGGCATCTGTCTCCTCAAGTAACACATTGGTGCAGTTAAAATAAATTTTAATGGTGTCACTAATATTCACTGAGAAGATAGGCTGTTTATTTTCTTGTTATTTTTAAATATGTTAATATTTTAAATTGATTCAGTCTAGTTGAAAATGGTTCTCAAGGAAAAATTTTTTATATGGTAACAATTTCAAGACTTGGAAACATTGGAAGATGTCTGTTACAAAGTAGTCTGTCGAAAGGCCAAGATCACACCATTGGCTTAACATCACACACACGCACACGCACACGCACACACGCACACACGCACACACACACATACACACACACATACATACACACACACACACACACACACACACACACACACACACACACAGTTACGAGGCCAGAGGGCCCCAAAACGCAACAGCCATATTTATTCACCAAGACAAATGGTCACTGGAACAAAAGTTTTTTTTAAAATTATCTTTAAACATGAAAGCAGACTCACACTTTAACTGATCACTGTTGACTTAACTAACCTAACTTAACCCCCTTCTAATTCGAAGTGCACATGAATGTAATGTGTGTGTAAGTTCAGAAAAGTTCTTTGGTTCACAGTCCAATCTCTCCAAGTTCAACTGGTTGCAGGCAATTCTTATACTGTGCACAGAATTTAACATTTATAAAGTTCACAATGCTTTGGTGCTTGAAAGGTAAATGGTTACTGCTCAGGAAGGTTCTTGTCAGTTTTCAGAGAGAGATTTGTTGTACGCTGACACCCACAACTGATTTCTTTATTAATCAGCCACTTCAGTGTCTTGCCGAAGAAATTTCCCCCTCAGAGTTCTCCAGATGATAACCTCTTTCTTTCAGGTCACCACAGAATTCCTTCTTGTTTGTCTTATTTCAAGTGAAACATTAGACAGCCAGTCCTCTCTTCTTGCATGAACCACAAGGGCTTTGACCAGGCTGAACCAAGCACTCACAACCTGTCTTCCAAATGGAGTTTTCCACAAGTTTTCCAGCTTGTCCTGTTCTAATCCCAGCTGCTGCTGCTGACTGCAGAACTGATCTCTCTCTCTCTCTCTCTCTCTCTCTCTCTCTCTCTCTCTCTCTCTCTCTTTCTCTCTCTCTCTCTCTTTCTCTCTGTCTCTCTCTCTCTGAGAGAAAAAGCCTATTTGACTCTCTCTGCTTGCAAAGCCACATGACCCTCCTCGAACAGCAAGTTCCACACAAGACAGAATGCGGCTCTGACAGGCTCTTTCATCTGTTGCCTTTTTGTAAACAATCCATTAGTGAAGTCTCTTGGGCACTCTGCAAAGCTTCTGCAAGAGTTCTGGAGCTAATATGTCTCACATTAGCAGAGCTTCAGTATTTGAAATAAGATGTGTTTTAAAGTGTTTGTATGTGACCTACACTAAAAACCCTACCCCTATTTACCCCCCTCAAACATATCTATATTCTGTCACAACACACACACACTCCTCCTCCTCCCCTCCCTCGCCCTCCTCTGGGGATTGGTAGATGCCGGAAAAGTGAATTTTCCAGTTGCTTAAGACTGGTGTCTGGTGTTGTGATTGGCGAACTAACAGTGAGGTGCGCCAGTTTTAAACATGCCTACTTTTTAACCTATTTATTTTTTTCCAGTTTCTAGTTGCTTGAATTCTGGAAAAGGGGTTTTACTATAAATAGAAATTTTAAAATAAAAGTAGATGGATGGGTTGGTAATTTTGCAGATGACACAAATCAGTGATGTTGGAGACCAGTGGTTCTCAACCTTTTTCTTTCCACTTCCAAACCACTTTAAGTAATCCTTATGCTATAAGTGCTCTATGATTAGTAAGGGATTGCTTAAGGTGGGATGTGAGTGGGAAGGGACAGTTGAAGAACCACTGCTCTAGACCCAATTGTTACTGAAATATTTTACTTGAGAAAAATTATCATTGGCCCATTTCCTTTGGAGTTATGAAACTGTGCACATAACGAGTCAATTAGGTACGATTAAAACAGTGGTTTTCAAACTTTTTCTTTCCACCCACATAACACTTTAAGCAATGCCTTACTAATCATAGATCACCTGTGGCATAGGGAATACTTATAGTGGAATGTGAGTGGAAAGAAATAGGTTGAGAATCACTGTGGTAGACAATTTGCAGGGCAATCAAAAGATACAGCAGGGTATGGACCAGTGACATGGACAGTGCCTTCCATAATGTTTGGAACAAAGACACTTTTTTCTTTTATTTGCCCCTATTTTCCACAATTTAACATTTGTAATGAAATAATTCACATGTGAGTAAAGTGCACATTCCAGATTTTATTCAGTTTGACCATGTAGAAATTAGAGCACTTTTTATACATACTACCCCCATTTCAGGCACCATAATATTTGGGATGTAGCAATGGTATGTATATTAAAGTAGTCATATTTAGTACTGTTGCATATCCCTTGCATGCAATGACTGCTTGAAGTCTGTGATTCATAGACATCACCAGGTGCTGAGCATCTTCACTGGTGATCCTCTCCCAGGCCTTCACTGCAGTCATTTTAGCGGGTGTGACCCCTTAAGTTTGCTCTTCAGCATATGGAAGACATGCTCAATTGGATTTAGATCAGGTGACTGACTTGGCCATTCAAGAATGTTTCCAATTGTTATCTTTCAAAAACTCCTTTGTTGCTTTAGCAATATGTTTGGGATCATTGACTTGCTGCAGGATGAAGCACTGTCCAAACAGTTTTGAGCAGATGTTTCTATACACATCAGAATTAATTTTGCTGCTGCCATGAGTTACAGCTTTGCAACAATTCTGGCAAGTCATTCGAAAGTTCAGTCTTAGAAACCCATTGTTGAAACATAGACTTTTAAACTGATGTGCAGAAGTGATCACGAAGGAGATGGCAGAGACTGTTGATGTCTCACAAATCCTTGTCAAGTTTCTTCCAGAGAAATATCCTTTACAGCTCCACACTTTGCTCTTGCCATCACTCTGATGTAGGTTAATCTTGGTCTCATCTGTCCATAGGAACTCTTTCCAGAATTCTGCAGGTTCTTTTAAATACTTTTTGGTGAATTGTAATCTGGCCATCCTGCTTCTATGTCTAACTAGTGGTTTACATTTGGCAGTGTAGCCTCTGTATTTCTGTTTATGAAGTCTTCTGCAGACAGTGGTCATTGACACATCCACACCTGCCTCCTGAAGAGTGTTTCGGATCTGTCGGACAGGCATTTGCAGATTTTTCTTCGTTATGATGAGAATCCTTCTGTCATCAGCAATGGAGGTCTTCCTTGGCCTACCAGTCCCTTCGTGATTACTGAGCTCGCCAGAACACTCTTAATTCATAATGATGTTCCAAACAGTTGATTTCGGTAATCCTAAGGTTTAGGCAATGTCTCTTACTGTTTTATTCTTGTTTTTAAGTCTCATAATGGCTTCTTTGACTTTGGTTGTCATGTTGAAAATTGACAAGTACAGACTTCAAAGTTGATCAAAAGCTTTGAAGCAAGCCTAGCTTTCTTACACGTACAACAATGAAGCAAACAAACATACCCAAGTAATCACAAAAACCTCTGAGGCCAAATGTCCCAAGCATTACGGTTCCCTGAAATAGGGGGATTATGAATAAAAAGTGCTGTAATTTCTACATGGTCAAACCAAAATGTATTCAAATAACCTTGAATAAAATCTGGAATGTGCTCTTAAATCACATGTAAATAGTTTAATTACAAATTTAAAATTGTGGAGCACAGGGGAAAATAAAGAAAAAAAGTATATTTTTCCCAAACATTATGAAGGGCAGAGAAATGGCAGATGGAGTTTAATGTTCCTACATGTAAGGCTTTACACTTTGGCATATCAAATGGAAGGGCAAAAGACACAGTCAATAGCAGGATCCTAAAGAACATTGATGTGCAGAAGGATCTGCAAGTCCAAGTCCATGACTCCTTGAAAGTGGCCATGCAATATATATGATGGTGTCGAAGGGATATGGCAAGCTGACATTTGTTGGTTGGCCCATTGAGTATCAGAGTAAGAAACACATTGCAGCTATTTAAAAGTTCAATTGGGCCATACTTGGAGTATCATGTGCAGTTCACGTTGTCCAACTTCAGAGAGGATATTTTGACTCAGACAAGAAAGGCTGAATGTCCTGTTTTCTGTGCTGAAGTGTTCTATGGATCTGGAGCCTTTGGAAAGGGGAAAGTTTATGAGATTCTGAGAGGCATCGACTGGGTAGACAGTCAACATCTTTTTTTCCAAGGATAAAAATTTCAAATTCTAGAAGACATATTTAGTGGGGGGGGGGGGGGGGGCATTTGTAGCTATCAATTAGATCCAATAGACCAGAACTCGAGATTAATAGACTTTAATCCAGTGGTTTTCAATCTTTTTCTTTCCACTCACCAACCACTTTGTATTCCCTGCACCCTAGGTGCTCTGTGATTAGTAAGGGATTACTTAAGATGGTATGTGGGTGGAAAGAAAGAGTTTGAAAACCACTGTTTTAATCATACCTAATTGATTTGTCATGTGCACGGTTTCATAACTGCAAAGGAAATGGGCCAATAACAACTTTTCTCAAGCAAAATATTTCAGTACCAATTGGGTCTCGAGAAGTGATTCTCAACCATCCTTTCCCACTCACATACCACCTTAAACTATCCCTTACTAATCACAGAGCACTTATAGTGTAAGGATACTTAAAGTGATAGGTGAGTGGAAAGAAAAAGGTTGAAAACCACTTCTTTAATCGCTATAAACTTACAGGTATCTCTTACATGCTGTTGGCCCGATTCCAAGGCAGAACTGAGGGACAAGATTGAGCAGTACCACCTTTATTAGGAATCCTGAGGGGGAGGAGTTACAGTATCAGGGGCTGGTCAACCAGTACAGTGCACGTATTACAGTGTTTCACCATAGGTTTAATGATGTATCGGGCAACATTTTTACATAAAGGTTACCAAGGCTAATGGTAGATGCAGATAATACAATAGTACTCAAGAGGCTTTTATTCAGACATTACTATGCAGGGAATCATGTGCAGGCAGACATTTTGGGCACTACTCTATGTTCGATTTCTTAGCAGAATTGAAGCCATAGAAATTATATCTGGAGGTAAATATGAAATTGTGGCAGCTTACCACTAGGCAGGCAAACCAGCCCTGCTTGTAAGCCACGCAATGGGGCAGCCAACCAAAATGGCGCTGTCAGGGGTGTTCCTTTCCTCCCAGCATGGGGCTCAGAAGCCCCGCGCTGGGGGACCATGTGATGCCCGGGTGACGTCAGCGCCCTCCAGCATGGTTCTCAGCCAGGTCCGGGCTGGAAGTATAAGTACAGCCCAGCAGCCTGCAATAAACCAGTCTCCTCACTGAGCTCAACCTGTCTGGTTGTGTGTGTTCGTTCAGGAGCAGTGTAGTTGCCGCTACAATTGGTGACCCAAACTGGTTCAAATGTCTTTGAACCCATCATGAGCAAGCCTGGGATCAGTGCTATAGCCGTGAAACTGCCTGAATTCTAGGTTCAGGAGCCGGCCACACAGAGGCTCATTTTCACCTCTGCCAGATTTCGTCTGACATGACCAAATTTTACCATTTGCCCTGGACCAAGCCACCGCCAGATGCATGCTGCACCTCGTTCAGCACCCACCCATCGATGACAAATACGAGACCATCAAGCAAGTGCTTACCGGATCCCTCGGACTATCTAGACACCAATGTGCCCTCTGATGCTGCACCTCAACCCCCTGGGGGACAGGTCCCCGATGGAGCTGATGGATGAGATGCTCACGCTCATGGGTGAGCACACCAACTGCCCACTCTTCAAGTACATTTTACTCAACCAAATGCCCGGGGACATCCGGCCGCTGCTAATCCAGGAGAGCTTCACCGACTCGAGGAAGTTCGCCCAGAAGGCGCAAGAGCTATGGCTCGAGGAAGTTCGCCCAGAAGGCCCAAGAGCTATGGCTCGCATGATTAAACACATCAGAATGCTCAAAACAAAATCAGAACATTTGTGATAGTCAGCTCCAGAAGACTGAGTGAGCTACCACGCGCTGAGGACAGCAGGTGTGAGGAGCCAAATTTCCTACGTTATTCTCCACACAGCTGCAAACTCAGTCAACAGCCCTCCAAAGGACATTGATTCAGCACTCTTTCAACTAAAGGGGAAAATGGCAAGGGATGATTGCATCGAGACTGGAGGAAGTGCCAGAGGAACAAGATTCAAGATTCTTTTATTGTCATGTACACAAAATGCCCAAGAATTGTTGTCCTTCATTTGCTTTGTAAAGGTACCCAAGAAGGCGCCACTCTCCAAAGACACAGAGAGTACCTTCAGAGGTATTGACATCAGTGGATCCCATCACCTGCAACAATGTCACTGCCTGGTAGGCTCCTATAATGCTTGTAGCCACTAGGTCTCTGGTCTGGTCCAGCGGTGAACCAATGCTCAAGGAATCCTCCAAGGCCTATGGTTCCAAATCATTGTTGCAATTGGGAACCTATCAACATCTGAGGCTCTTCATAAGCCCAGCTTGCCATTAACAGCCTCTTGAGTCCTGGTCCCGATACTTGGCTCTGGAAGTCTCCAGCAGCCCATGGCCTTGTGTGGAGCTTTTGGTTGTCAAGCCCTTGCACTGGTCTGCTGCTGTTGACCCCACCCTGAAGGTTCTTCTCAAAGGCTTCTCCTTCTCCATGGGGTGGTATTCTCCTGCTCCAGTGCACTGTGCCAGAATGCCACTCCCACAGGCCTTGAAGTCTGTGCTGCCGAGCATGGCCACTGCAGTCTTGGGCATGGACCATGTGGGTCCTCACTGTAGAAAAAATATTGCAATCCCCATTCTGTAAGCTGTTTAAACCTGCATGGTGTCATTGGGTGAGGTGGGCATAAAGCTGGACCCTGCAGAGGAGTACTGATCGACCAGGTCTCCACTCTCTCTCTCCTCCAGGTCCACACCACTGGCACGTCTGCAATTACCGCAGCTGCCATCTTAAATGCAATCTATTGAAGAACACATTGTTCAGGAGGAACTCTTGACAGAAGGCTGACAGGAAGGTGTTTGGTTGGCATGAGGGCTCCCTGAAAATTCATGGGCTTTTAGTAACCCCACTTGACAATAAAACACCTATTCCAAGTCTGTGTGCCAAAAATAGAAGATTTCCCACATCCTTGTCAAGCTATTCTTAAACTGAAATCCTGGTGTTTGTTTTGCCACCAGTCAGCGTGGAGGGCCGGGTGAAGAATATGCTGGCAAAGAGACTGGGAGGGTGTGCTGTTGTGCCGAGGTTTGAATAGAACAGGAAAAATTCTTCGCCTGACTGCACCACCACACTTTCACTGGGGCCCGGAGAAGCTTGGACGGTGGGGGGGGGGGGGGAGGGTGGTGGTGGGGTGGATGGTGGGTGCGGGGAAACACAGGAGAATGGGTAATACTCAGTACAGGAAATGAAACTGGGCAGGAGGTGGAAGTCTCAGTGGGGAAATTTTTTGGGAACAGTGACCTTAATTGGAAAGGGATAAGGTTGGTCCTCAGGTTAAGGTCCAAAAATGGGGAAAAGCTGACTTAAACAGTGTAAGAAAGTTGATTGGGACCAAATACTTGCAGGTAAAACAACATCTGACAAATGGGTCTAAAGGCAATCTGCTGGAGGAAGGTATCTTGATAGATGGTCTTGGCCTGAAACGTCGACCATTCTTTTTCTCCCATTGAGGCTGCTCAACCTGCTGAGCTCATCCAGCAGAGTGACTTTAGCTTCAAATTCCATCAACTGCAGTTTCTTGTGCATCTCCACCTGATAAGTGAGAGTCTATTAAAGTTGATAAGGATTTCAAGCCAGCATCTTGTGGTATAAATGAAACACAAAGGTAGAATGATTTGGGAACTTTGGATAATAAAGATCATTGATGGTTTGAGTTGGGTGGAAGAAAGCAGGAATTTTATGACAGATATAGGCAACTGAAAGTACATGATCTCCTTTGGAATGTGAAGAGCGCAGGAGAGAAAAGAAGGAAGGTAGGAGGGTAAAGAAATATACTTGCCACATAAGATTGAAGAGAATCAGAAGGATCACCAGGGAAAGATTGGGTCACCTCATGGGCAAAAGGGCCAATCTGTGTGTGGAGTCAGGAAATCTAAAGTCCTAATGGAGTTAAAATTAAAACTATTATAAAATAGTGTGTTAACACACAGTTTACAGGAAATTGTAAAGCAAGATCAATCTTTATACAGAGTCACAGGATTATCTGAACTTTTAGATACACATGCTTACACCAATATATCGACTGCTTCACAGAAAAAAAAAATGTGAAATATTGATCTGTGTAAAGCAATGAGCAGCAGGAAAAGAAAACCTGACCACGAAAGTAAACACATCAGAAAACTAGTCAGAATCTGTCATTTAAAGTGGGGCATGCAGTTAATGAGAAACTACATGTGTTTCCTGTCCATATTTGATTCCTTAAACCCTTAACAGTATCATAAAAACTGAGAAATATGAATGAACCATAAAACATTAGAGCTGAAGTAGGCCATTCGGCCCATCGAGTCTGCTCTGCCACTCCATCATGAGCTGATCCATTCGCCTGCCTTCTCCTCTTAACCTTTGACACACTGACTATCCAAAAACCTATCGATTTCTGCCTAAATACATCCAACAACCTGGCCTCCGCAGCTGCTCATTGCAGCAAATTCCAAAGGTTCACCACTCTCTGACAGAAGAAATCCCTCTGCATCTGTTTTAAGTAGAAACCCTTCAATCCTGAAGTTGTGCCCTTTTGACCTTGACTCCCCTACCATGGGAAATAATAGCCACAACTACTCTTGTCCAGACCTTTCAACATTTGGAATGCTTCTGTGAGGTCCACCTTCTGCTTTTGAACTCTGAGGAGTTCAATCCAAGAGCTGTCAAGCGTTTCTCATGTGTGGATCCCTTCATTCCAGGAATCATTGAACCTAACCAATTTAAGCTACTGAGCATTTTTTTAAAAATCATCACAAAAATATACAAGATACTAACTGAAAATGTCATTAATTTTATATTTTGAATGGCATTTTATTAATTGCATTATTCTTTAGAAATACTTAACTGATTGAGATGTTTTGAGGACTATATAAATGCAAATACTGGAATTATATTATTGCATTCCTGTTTGTGGACCCCTGCTGCAACAAAGAATACATTGCAAGTGTATTTAATGGTCTGTTCAGCACTTTAGCGTGCCCTCAAGTCAAGAATGACACCATAAAATTGATCCTTTCCCTTTCTTTGAAATATATGCTTTTTATTTTTGAATTTTTCAAAATTGTGAAGATAACAAAAAGAGAAATTGGTGTCAGGTAATTCTTACTATTGTGAAAGGTTCAAAATGCAGGGACTCAATCTGAACAATAGGAGCTATTCAATAGGTAGAGAGAGGATTGTTGGACAAAAGTATATGTGGAGCTAATGGACCTGAGGAATGAGCTGCTGGCAACAAATGAAGTGTCACTCCATAAAAGAGGAAAGAAAACTGTAAAAGCTCCAGATATTAGTAAAAAGATGGAAGCATTAATTACAATGTCAAGAAAAAGAATTAAAATGCCAAATTCAAATTTATTCATGCTTTAAGATTATCCCATTTTAGATTTTTTTTAAAAGATGTGAAACTGATCCAAACCATAGAGAAGTGCTTCAACTTTTGGTCCAGTATCTCTAGTAGAAAGTGTTGATCGCTACTGTTCCTTGCCATATCTGTCAATGGCAATGCCTCTCCTGAGCAGGGAAGTATTCCTCATTACAAAAATGAAATGTGATCTCTCTATGCGATGTGAGCAATTATTATGGGGCTTGACAAGGTGACAGGAAGATTTTTCCCTTAAGCTGAGGTACCTATAATCAGGGTCACAGCCCTAGAGAACAGATGAAGAGATGATAAAGCGATTTCTTCACCCAGAGGGCCTGTGGAGTTTCAGCCGTTAATTATATTTAAGCCAGAGATGAATAGATTTCTTGATATCAAGGGAATTGAGCAATATGTGGTAAGTGCAGCAAAATGGTGCTGAGGTAAGAGAACCATTTAATGGTGGAACAGGCATCAGAGTTGAATGGCCAAATCCTGCTTCTATTTCTTTTGTTCCAATATTTTCTGTGGACTGTAACCTTTGCCACAAGCTTATCAGAATGTGATTGGACTGGAAGTGAAAAAATTCATCTTAGTTTTGATTCGGGATCACATTCCTGCTTTTGAAGGTTGTGGACTCAAGCACAACCTGTGAGATCTGACCTCACAATCAATGGTGACAAATCAATGCTGCACTGAGGAAGTGCTCCATTGTAGGGGGTTATCTTTCAGAATAGAAATAAAGTCAAAGTCACTAGTGAATGCACTTAAATCAGCCCGTAATATTTACTCAGAAAAAGATATTGTTCTGTCCAACCAACGTCACTAAAACAAAGCACCTGCTTATTATCTAGCCTATTCAGCCTCTCCTTATAATACAAGCCCTCTCATACTGGTAACATCCTTGTGAATCTTTTAAGCAATCTTCCCATTTCAATAATATCCTCCCCTGTAGCAAGGTGATCAGAACTTCACACAGTGTTTTAAATTTAGCATTACCAATGTATGATGTCCAACTCCTGCAGTCAGAACCCTGACTGATGAAGCTAAGTGTGTGAAAAACCTTCTTCACCACACTGACTTTCAAGGATCTTTCTACGTGTATCGTTGGGTCTCTTCTGTTCTCAAATACTCCCCATGATCTGGCCATTTACCATGCAAGTTCCAGCCTGGTTTGGATGACCAAAATGCAACATCTCACAGTTCTCAGAATTAAACAGCATCCGCTGCTGCTCACCATAATTGATCAATAACCTGTTGTAATGTTAAATAACCTTCTTCATTGTTTTTTAATTTTTTAAAATTTTTCACACTATGAACCATATTGACCAAAATACACACAAACATTTCCCTCTTGAATATACACAGTGTCATTTTCTCCCCTTTCCCCCCCTCCCTTCCCTCCCGCCTTCACTCCCCCAACCCCACCCACTCAACGTTCAACCTATATGATACATTAAACCCATTAAACAATGTCATCACACAATGAAAATAAACAAGAAATTTGTGTCTTCTACTTTTACACACTGGGTCAGTTCATTTCGTCTTCTTCTGTCATTTTAGGTGGTGGAGGTCCGCGGTAAGACTTCTCTGTTGTGTTCCATGTACGGTTCCCAAATTTGTTTGTATACTGTGATGTTATTTTTTAAATTAAATGTTATTTTTTCCAATGGAATACATTTATTCATTTCTATGTACCATTGCTGTATTCTCAGGCTATCTTCTAATTTCCAGGTTGACATAATACATTTTTTTGCTACAGCTAAATCTTTTTTGTGCTCCATCCAAATCGAGTGCAAGTTCTTTACTTCTTATATTACTTAGAAGAAAGATCTCTGGATTTTTTGGTATGTTGCTTTTTGTGGTTTTATTTAATACCTGGTTTAGATCTTCCCAAATCTTTTCCACTTTCTCACATGCCCAAATTGCATGTACTGTTGTTCCCGTTTCCTTCTTACAGCGAAAACATCTGTCTAATACTGTTGGGTCCCCATTTAACTTTTGGGTCGTGGTGTATTTTATATCATGTGTAACCTCATGTTTATTGTATTTCTCATAGTTCTAGAGCATAGCTTTTCCCATATTTCATTCTTTATCTTTATGTTTAGATCTTGTTCCCATTTTTGTTTGGGTTTACAGCTTGTTTCCTCGTTCTCTTTCTCTTGCAGTTTGATGTACATGTTTGTGATAAATCTTTTAATTATCATTGTGTCTGTAATCACATATTCAAAATTTCTTCATTCTGGTAACCTCAGCCTGCTTCCCAATTTGTCCTTTAAGTAGGTTTTCAGTTGGTGGTATGCAAACATTGTACCGTGAGTTATACCATATTTGTACTTCATTTGTTCAAAAGATAATAATTTATTTCCCAAAAAACAATTTTCTATTCTTTTGATCCCTTTTTTCTCCCATTCTCTAAAGGAAAGGTTATCTATTGTGAAAGGGATTAGTTGATTTTGCGTCAATATTAGTTTTGGTAGTTGATAATTTGTTTTATTCCTTTCTATGTGAATCTTCTTCCAAATGTTGAGCAGATGGTGCAGTACTGGTGAATTCCTATGTTGCACCAGCTTTTCATCCCACTTATATAGTATATGTTCAGGTACCCTTTCCCCTATTTTATCTAGCTCTAATCTGGTTCAATCTGGTTTTACCCTTGTTTGATAAATATCTGATAGGTATCTTAATTGTGCTGCTCTATAATAATTCTTAAAGTTTGGTAGCTGTAAGCCCCCTTGTTTGTACCATTCTGTTAATTTATCTAGCACTATCCTCAGTTTCCCCCCCTTTCCATAAGAATTTCCTTATTATTTTCTTTAGCTCCTTGAAGATTTTCTCTGTTACGTGAATTGGTAATGATTAAAATAGTTATTGTATCCTTGGGAAGATATTCATTTTAATACAATTTACCCTTCCTATCAGCGTTAGTGGTAAGTCTTTCCAATGTTCTAAGTCGTCTTGTAATTTCTTCATTAATGGCTGATAATTTAGTTTGTATAGATGACCTAGATTATTATCTAGTCTAATACCTAGGTATCGAATTGCTTGTGTTTGCTATCTAAATTTATTCCTTCTTAAACTTTGTGAAATCCGCATTATTCATTGGCATTGCTTCACTTTCATTTGCATTGATCTTGTACCCCAATACTTCTCCATATTCCTTCAATTTCTTATGTAATTCTTTTATTGATATTTCTGGTTCTGTTAAATATACTGTGATGTCATCTGCCAATAGACTGATTTTATATTCCTTCTCTTTTATTTTTATCCCCCTTATTTTATCTTCTGTTCTTATCAGTTCTGCCAGTGGTTCTATAGCTAACGTGAACAGTGAGGGAGATAGTGGAAATCCCTGCTTAGTTGATCTGCTTAATTTAAATTGGCTTGATATATATCCATTTACTGTCACCTTCGCCAATGGTCCCTTATATAATGCTTTAATCCAATTAATATATTTCTCTGGTAGGTTGAACCTCTGTAGTACTTTGAATAAATAATTCCATTCTACTCTGTCAAAGGCTTTCCCTGCATCTAAGGCAACCGCCACTGTTACCGTCTTGTTTCCTTGTACTGCATGGATTAAGTTAATGAACTTACAGATATTGTCCGTTGTTCGTCTTTTTTTAATAAATCCAGTTTGATCTAGTTTTACTATTTTTGGTACACAATCGGCCAATCTGTTTGCTAATAGTTTTGCTATTATCTTATAATCTGTGTTAAGTAGGGATATTGGTCTATACGATGCTGGTGTTAGTGGATCTTTCCCCATCTTTGGTATTACTGTAATTATTGCTGTTTTGCTGTTTCTTCAGTCTGGTTCATTACTTCCAAGAGAGGAAGAATTAATAAGTCTTTAAATGTTTTATAGAATTCTATTGGGAGTCCATCCTCTCCCAGCGTTTTATTGTTCGGTAGTTTTTTTAATATATCCTGTATTTCCTCTATTTCAAATGGTTTTATTAATTTATTTTGCTCCTCTTCTTGCAATTTTGGTAGTTCAGTTTTAGCTCGAAACTCATCTATTTTGTCTTCTTTCCCTTCGTTCTCAGTTCAATATAGTTGCTCGTAGAATTCCTTGAAGGTTTCATTGATCTCTGTTGGGTTATATGTAATTTGTTTGTCCTTTTTCTTTGATGCCAATACCGTTCTTTTAGTTTGTTCTGTCTTAAGCTGCCAAGCTAGTATTTTGTGCATTTTTTCTCCTAGCTCATAATACTTCTGTTTTGTCTTCATTATGTTCTTCTCCACCTTGTATGTTGGTAGTGTTTCATATTTTATTTCTTTGTCCGCCAATTCTCTTCTTTTTGTTGTATCTTCCCTTATTGCTAATTAACCTTCTTCATTGTTGATGATACTTCCAATTTTAGTGTCTTCTCAAAACTTATTAACAATTCTTATTCAGATAATTCACATAGTAAAAAGCAGGGAATCCAGCAGCAATAGCGGCAACACACTACTTGTCACAGATAAAATGTTGCAGGAACTCTGTAGGTCAGGCAGCATCCATTGGATGCAACAGTTAGTCCATGTTTCAGGCTGTAAATCACCACCAGTAATTTTGTGTTTCTCCTGTTCTCCAACACCTGCAGACTTCTTGCTCTCCACATCACAGGTCTCTAGTCTGGAGAAACAAGCCTCCACCACCAAATTCTGTGTCCTACCACCAAGCCAATTTTGTATCTAAACCTCATTTGTCTGAATGAAACATCACAACAAGCTTAAGAGTATTCAGAACAGAGCAGCCTACTTGATTGGTACCTAACTCTAAACATTTACTGCCTCCACAATCAGTGCACAGTATCTACCATCTCCAAAAAAGCACAATAGTTATTTGCTCTTGCTACTCTAACAGCACATCCCAACCCAACCAATCCTTTCCATGAAGGACAAGACAGTGGGTGTGTCTGAACTGCAAGATCTTCCTTTTACTCTTCACGTGGCACCCTATTCTGATTTGGAAATATATTCAGATTTCTTGTCATCACATACAACCCTGAGATTCCTTTATCCTACGGGCACAGCAGAATACCACTAATTGGTAGTGCAAAAGATAAATTGGACACAGTGTAAACATGTATACAAATAAAAGAACTGTAAACATATAACAAATGTAAACAAACTGACTGTGCAATACAGAGAACAAAAAGAAAATTGATAAAGTGCACAAGTAAGAGTCCTTAAATGAGTATCTGATGGACTTTGCCATTGAGGATTCAGCTGTTCCTGAACTTGGTTGTGTGAGTCTTGTGGCATCTCTACCACTTTCTAGATGGCAGCAGCAGTGAGAACAGAGCATCTACTGGGTGATGTGGATCCTTGATGATTGCTGCTGCTCTCTGATGGCAGTGTTCCCTGTAGATGTTCTCGATAATAGAGAGGTTTTTGCCTGTGATGTCATGGGCTGTGTCCACTGCCTTTTGGAGGGCTTCACACTCAAGGGTATAGAGTCTATCAAGTCATGATGCAGCCAACCATACCAGACTGTGATGCAGCCGGTCAGCACAATTTCCACCACACATCGGTAGAAATTTGCCAGGGTTTCTGGTGTCATTCCAAATCTCTGCGAATGCCTGAGGAAGTAGAGGTGCTGACGTGCTTTACTCACAATGCCATTGGTATGTTGAGTACAGGAAAGATCCTCTGAGATAGTGACCCCATAAAACCTAAATTTGCTCACCCTCTCCACCTCTGGTACCCCAATAATCCTTTCCTGAAGTCAACAATGAGCTCCTTAGTTCTGGTGACATTGAGTGCAAGGTTGTTGTTGGTGCGCCATTCAGCCAAGTTGTCAGTCTCCCTCCTGTTTGCAGACTCATCCCCTTCCTTTATGCAACCCTCTTCCATGGTATCGTTGGCAAATTTGTAAATGGTGTTATTGGTGTACACAGTCATAGGTCTAAGAATGCAGCCCTGTGTGCTCTGGTATTGATAGAGATTATGGAGGAGAATTTCTTCCCCATATTCCCAATCTATCATTGTTTCTGGTTCAAACCATTGAAGTCTCTCCCGAACAGCATGAGAATGATGTTCACAAGACTGTTTGCCTCCATTGAGGCCTCAATCTAAAAAATAAAATAAGAAACCCTGTGCAATAATATAATTCTCTCATGTCTTTCCAGCCCACTGCAGCAAGGCACTAATGTGAATAGAGCATTCAGATGGATGAATTATAATGAAGGATGTTTGAATATTTGCTTTGGGAAAAGTAATTTACAATCATGGCAAAACATGATTTAGGTTAATATAACCAATTTGTTATTCTGGCAGGTTGGCTTCTACTAGCTTTGATCACGTTTATAGATAAATATGTGCAAATGCAGAAGTGTTTGGCTGGCAATTTATCAACATTCATAATGGACATCTGGTCAAATTTATTGCATGGCAGGGAAAAACTGTCATATTGTTATAATATAGGCTGAATTGAAAAAAAGAAAATTAACCTCTAATGTGCTAACATAAACTTTGCACAAATAGTTTATTGCATGAGTCTGATTGATGAATTTTCTGAAAGGTCATTCATATTTTCCTCAGTAGACTATTAGCAGTGCTGGATTAAGGTAGTCCAGGGCCTGTAGCATAAATTTTAAATGGGCCCTAAGTTGTGCCAGCTGGTGCATGTACAGTCCTAAATAGTGCCACCTGGAACATAAGTGGTGAGGGGGAAGCACTTACATTGAAATTGCTGCCTTCCCTTCTCCTATTAAAACTTACTTATAGTGGTGACTGGCTCAATGTGGGAGCAATGGTCATCTTTGTTACCCATAATCCTTCACACAGCTGGAACCACTCTGCATTTCCCTAGCGCTGACACTGGCAGAGTGGTTCAACGTGCTTGGGGGAATTAAGGGTAACAAAGATGGCCATTGCTCCTAAATTGAGTCATCTCCGTGAGCTGCCAGGGTGGCCCCGAAGCGGCCTGATCAGATGCTGGAGCAGCATTCCAGTGATCACAGGCGGCAATGCACCCCTGCTGCAACATCAGGAGTTAGATGGGGGGGAGGAGCACGTGACGGATGACCAGGCAGATCGCTGAGGCAAGGACATTGGCACCTCCCTTCAAGTGGCATGTTACATTCTTGATGAAATGTTATAATGATTTTCACTACCACCCCCTTAAACTTTCATATTTTATTTCCCAACAAATGTGCAGCCTGCAGTGGGAATGATATACAACGCACCGAGTCCGTGTTAATAACCCCGATTAAAGGTGATAATAGGCTAAAATTTAAGGTTGGCGATTTGAGCCAGTTATCACCTTTAATCAGGGTAATTAACACAGATTATCAGTGTGGTATCTCATAGCCACTGCACAAAGATGAAAACAAAAATGTTTAAATTCATAATTCATAGTCCTATCATAACGCGGGTCCCTTTAAAATGCGGGGTCCATAACATATGCTACTTTCACTACTATGTTAAACCAGCCTTGACTATCACTAATGAAAATCTGTCAATAGATATTTATCTTGCTGAATCCTGACTTTCCACACAGTACTTAGATGATTTGTGAGAAGTGAGTAGATCTTTGGTGATGCACGTTAAGAAATTCTTTGGGTAGATGGCTGACAAGGCAAATTAATGAAATTCATTTCATAATTAGAATTTTACTGATGTACATTAATCACAGGGAAAATTAACTTGATCAGTGACTTGAAGAGTCAAGTAATTCAACATGATTAGCCACACGGTCAAAAGACCTATAAAACTGTGCTTTAATCCTTAAAATATCCAGTGGTAGGATTCCATGGTAATATTACTGGAAGTGGGCTACTATTAACCATACTGTTTTCCAAATTTCTGACGCTGAAGATTAAACAGGCTCTTCAATGCAGCCCTTGTCAATCTATCTATGCATTGCAGGACTTTACATTATGCTAACTTGCACAGTAAACACGGTTCAATAACCGACTTAGTTAAGAAAAACTGTGCTAATCACCCATTTTACTTCATTTGTTAGTGACTTTATCATTGCCTCATTAATATGGGCTCCTTCTGAAGTTTTGTGACATTCAGCATATGAAAGAATCAAAATAAAAAGACAACCAAAATAAAAATACAAAATGTCCCCTCTGAGCCTTCTCTTTTTAAGAGAAACCTGCATTAGACTGGTCAAGGAGCGACATGGTAACATTGCTTTAATTGTAACCTGCACACTCGCCAGCCTTCAACGTTCTTTTTATCGCCAAGCAATCTATTTCCCTGCACTTTCGACATCTTTACAATTAACTCAATGTATTTAAACATGAATCTTACCTAAAATAGAAGAAAATTGAAATTTAAATGATGTCATCTATGAAAAAAAGTTCTATTGCACAGATTTTACAAGTACAATTTGTCTGAAGTTAAATCTTCAAAATATAATATTGTGGGATTTTCATATTTTTTTCAGCATGTAAATCTGGTGAGGATAAGATTTGATTTGAAATTTAACCATTCACTTTTGAATTAAATATGGTGAATAGCTGCCACTGAATAGAATACCAAGGAGATTCTTCAAACTGCTTCATTTGTTTGTGCATAAGGCTATTACAAAGAACTTTGAAAGCAATTTTAAACATGTATGAGAACTATGCTCCAATTTAACATGCAAATGGTTCTATTTCATCTTGATAAAATCATTTTCTAGTTTATAAAATCTGACAGCCTGCATGACTGTATATATAAATACTTTAGTAGTGATCAACCTATCTTCAAGGGTGTTAGTCAAAAGTTACTAATGTTTAATGATAGAAGATCTTTCTATTGAACGATAAGAAAATTGCAAACAATTTAGATTTATAATGTTGGATCAGAGAAGATTTTAACACAAATTAAAATTAAAAAAGCCAGCAGATGCTGAAAATCATAAACAAACACAGAAATACTCAACAGGTCAGTCCACATTTGCAGGAAATATAACAGTCTTCATCACAGGAGACTGCAGATGCTGGAATATGGAGTGAAATATAAACTGTTGAAGGAACTCAGTGGTTCAAGCAGCACCTGTGAAGGGAAAGGGATGACCAGCATTACAGGTTGAGACCCTGCATCGGGTGGCATTTTCTTTTGTCAGAACTGAAAAATGCTGTAGAGAGGGTGGAGTTGCGGATGGGACCGTTTTAAAAGATTAAATCTGGGCTAACAAGAGGCAACTAGATTTCAGAGTCTTTATAAATCAACCATCTGCATCACGTTCATCTTCTCTCTTGGAGTGGAGGATATTTCCCCACTTTCAAATTGTTTTCTTTCTAACTCTCTGTCTCAGCACTCTTCAAGAAGCATTGTTAGCTTCTTTTGTCTCCTTCTCAGTTCTGATGAGGCACCTTCAACCTGAAACATTAATTCTGTTTCTCTTCCCACAGAGGCAGTTTCACCTGCTCAGCAGTTGCAGCATTTTCTGATTTTGTTTCACATCATACCCGTGAATTTGAGCATAAATTTACAGCAAAACTATATTTCTGAAAAGAAGCAAAATTTCATGACTGTGTAGTATCCAATCCGCAAAATAAATAAAAAACTCCATTAAATTTCTGACTAGAAAATCAATCTTTTGTTATATTTCTGCAAACTCTTATGGTCCCTATAACCTCAAACATCTGCACTCACTCATTGTGACCCCCTTGCACATTCCTAGTTTTGACACTACCATCACTGGGATCCATATCTTCAATGGCTGCAGCTCCAAGGTCAAGCGTGCTTTTCCCTGAACTCTTTTTTTCATAGTTACCCCAATCTATCCATAATGATGCTTTTTAAAGGCATTAATCGACAAAGATTTTTGCTGCCTGTCTCTTTATGTGTTTTGGTATCAATATTGGGTCCCAAGTTACATGGGGCATTTAGACTACATTGAGAAATGCTGTATAAATAAATATTTTTGTTGCTGTCATCAGATCTTTCATATCTGCTCTTTGAACATTTCACATGAAAGATGCCATCCTTCTTCAATGCGGCAGTCTCTCACTTCAGTCCTCATCCAAGGAAATGTAACTGCAACTTTTCAACTCAGAGTTGCTAGCTTTTGCGATAACAAAAATATAACACTTTCCAAAATTAATTTCAGAAAATGGACAAAATATCCTGTGGGAATTAAGGACCTCTGTTGATGCAATCATGCAAAGTTGAATTCTCTGAATTCAACGTAGAGAAGCTGAGAATGATGCCGTACAGAAGAACAATTATTTCTCATCAAGCCACCCTCTACGAAAAACCTACACAATTTCATTACTCCCCTTTCTTCAACGTTTGCTATGTAAAGTACACTGCTTGACATGCTTTGTTTTTACTGCCATCACTGCATCTACAGACTTTTATGTATTGCAAGCCTGCACAGGCAAGGCTCCTCAACTCTTCCTTCACTGCACTGATGACTACATTCGTGCTGTCTCATGCACCCATGATGAGCTCTTCAACTTTATTTACTTTGCTGCAAACTTTCACTCTGAGCTCAAATTCACTTATTCAATCTCCGGTGACACTCACCCCTTTCTTGATCTCTCTGTCTCCAGCTCAGGAGACAAAGCTTACAGACATTTTCTGCAAAGCCACCAACTCCCACATCAACCTTGACAACATTGCTTTACCCCAAGTCCCCTGAAAGGATTCTATTCCTTTCTGTCATTTCCTCCATCTCTGTTGCATCTCCTCCCAAGATGATGCCTCTCATTCCAGATCATCCGGGATGTCCTCCTTCTTCAAAAAAATATGGCTTCCCCTCTACCACCATCCACCCAGCCTTTACCTGCATCTCCTTCATTTCTCACACAACTGCCCTGGCCCCCTCTGCATCTAGATGTAACAAGACCAGGATTCCCCTTGTCTTCACCTACCACCCCACCAGTCTCCACAGCTATCATATTATCCTCCACAATTTCTGTCACCTCCATCACGATCCACTACCGGACACATCTTCCCCTCTCCGCCTTTGGAGGGATCACTCCCTCCATGATTCCCTCATCCACACATCCTTCACACTAATCACCCCCATGGCACCTTCTTCTGTAACCACAGGAAGTGCCACCCTTGCACCCGCACCTCCTCTCTCACCATCATTCAGGGCCACAAACAGTTCTTCCAAGTGAAACAATACTTCACTTGTGAATCTGTTTTAGTCATCTACTGCATCCAGTGCTCCCATTGTGGCATTCTCTACAAAGGAGAGACTGGAGGCAGACCGGAAGATGGCTTTGCTGAGCACCTTAGCTCTGTCCACATCAATAACAGGCATCTCTCAGTGATCAACAATTTTAATTCTACACCCCACTTCCATGGCCTCACCTACTGCCAAACTAAGACCACCTGTAAATTAGAGAACCAACACCTAATATTTCACTGGGCACTCTCCAACAAGATGGCATTGACTTCTCTGAATTCTGATGGACTACTCTCTCCAATCCCTCTTTTTACAATTAAATTCAATTTTTTAAAATTTAGACATACAGCATGGGAATAGGCCCTTACAGCCCACGAGGCCATGCCACCCAATTACATCCAATTTACCTATACCCCTGTACATTTTTTTGAAGCCTTTTTTCTTCCCTATCCTTCTGACTCCATTCATCCAGCTTTCGACCATCTTCCATCTCCATTCACAGAAATATCCTCCCCTCCCCTTGTTTTCTCTTGTGGCCTCCCTCCTGTATTCAACCTTTTGCCTCTGGCCAGTGCTCCACCCTCCACCTCTGAACCCACCCTTTTATTTAGGTGCCTAGCTACATTTTGCTCATAACTTGTTGAAGGGTTCAAGGCTGAAACTTTGATTATGTATCTTTATTTGGACTTAAAATGCCACCTTACAGCGGCAACTCTTTGCGAGCACCTCTGACAGGAATAATCAAATATTCCTGTTCAGAACTTCTAAAAATCAACCAAAAAAATTAGAAACACAAAATCAAACTTACCTGACAACATGAATGTTCTAAAGTCAATGGCAGACCTCAGAATCAGCAGAATCGGCAGTCTCCGTTGGGCCGTGGGACCTTTAAACAGCTTACACAAGTACAACAACAACACACCGCGGGATAGGGCCATTTAAACTTTCCGGGAGTCGCAGACACCAGACGCTCAGCACATTTAAACATCGCAGAGGATTTAAAGGGACAGCACATGCATGGACCATTTAAACACCACGGGAACTACCAGCAGCGGACCCACAGGGTAAATAAAGAAGACTCAACCATGTGGTCGCAGAGGGGGGCTACAGGTCAAGCTGAGACACTTGGGCCTGAGGCTTCCGCTCCCTACCATCCTTCTGGCTAACGTAGTCCTTGGAGAACAAACTTGATGAACTCCAAGCCAGACTTCGACGTCAGAGAGACATCAGGGATTGCTGCATGATGCGCTTTACAGAAATGTGGTCATTCCACACAGAGCACTGCAGCCCAAGGGCTACCCCTTCCATCGCACTGACTGAACACCGGTGTTTGGAAAAACCAGGGGAGGTGGTGTTTGTGTCATCATCAATTAACCATGGGGCACAGATGTGCCGGTCATGTCCCAGTCCTGCTCCCCCGATCTGGAACATCTGGCAATCAAGTGTCACCCATTCTACTTGCCAAGGGAGTTCACCGCCATCATCCTGGTCACAGTGTAATGACAGGCTGGCACTGACAGGGACTGAACACTGCGATAAACAGCCATGAGACAGCACATCCTGATGCCTTCCCAATCACTGTGGGAGACTTCAATCAGACCAACCTGAAGAAGACTCTAACAAACTACACTACCACCCAACCAGACACCAGACTTCACTCCATTGAGGAGATCGACATGAGGTGGTGTCTTAAAAAGCAGCCTCTATCCTCTGTAACAGATTAAATCATATTGTATATAGATATGTTTTTGAAGGAGATAGATTGTGGGGTAGTGTAGGCCAAAAACAAACACAAACACTTCACAAAACAGATCTCATTTAAAATGCCAGAGCTTTGCTCAAACCAGACAGTCCAGGCTCTGAGTGCTTTTGCAAAGAGAATAAAAACTGTTTTGGGAGAGAACTTAAAAGGCCTCAAGTGCTGATAAAGGTCTTTTCAAAGATTGGGAGCCGTGCAAGAGATTCTGGTTTTTACGAGCAGAGAGAGAGAGAGAGAGAGAGAGAGAGAGAGAGAGAGAGAGAACTGGTTTCTGCAGTATGGCAAGCTGGCAGTTTGTTTAAAAAAACCCATTTTGAAGACAGGTTGAGTTCTGAATTCAGCCTGTTCAAAACCCATGTGGTCCATACAAGAGGAAATGGCTGGCTAGACTGTTTCATTTGAAAGAAGGGAACCAAAAAGTAACTCTGTCGTGACCTGCAGAAGATGTTATCATTCGGAAAACCCTGATGTTGCAAGTTTCTTCGGCAAAGACACTGAAGTGACTTATGGAATAAATCAGTTTGTGTGTGTCCAACAAGCAACAAACCTCTCTCTGAAACTGACAAGAACCTTCCTGAGTGGTAACCATTTAAGTACCAGAGCTTGGTGAAAATTCATAGATGTTAAATTCTGTGCACAGATACTGATGAACTTGGAGGAGTGAGAAGTGAGATTGGCCTGTGAATCAAAGAACTTTTCTGAACTTAAACACATTACATACATATGTGCTTAGAATTAGAAGTGGGTTAAATTAGGTTAAATTAAGTTAATAGTAATGTTAAAGTTTGATCCCTTTTTATGTTTAAAAAAAAAGTAACTTTTGTTTAAGTAACCATTTGTCTTGATAAATTTCTATTGCTGCTGGGTTTTGGGGTCCTCAGCCCATTACACCTCAAAGACCCTAATCACCCAGGGCCATGCCCTCTTCACTCTGCCACCCTCGGGGGAAAGGTATAGGAGCCTAAAGTTGAGCAAAAATGGCACAAGGACAGCTTCTTACCCGCTGCCATCAGATTTCTGAACAATCAATGAGCCAAAGACTGCCTTACTTTTCATCCTCTGTTATTTTTTTGGATAGTAATGTGTAAGATGGCTGTAATATGAATGTTTGCTCTATGATTCTGCCACAAAACAACAAATTTCATGACTTGTTCATGACAATAAATCCTGATTCTGATTTATCTTTGCTATATAAAGTAATCAGTTTGACCAGCTGAGTTTCTCCAGCATTTTGATTTTCTTCCATTACTGTGTCTGCAGACTTTCATGTTTTACTCCTCTGCTGTCATTACTCCCTTGCTCTTTCTCCTATACTTGTCATTCCTTTTCAATTATGTATTCAATCTCTTAGAAATGTTATTTATGCATCTGCTTTCTCTCCCCTTTCAGAATTTCAGTGTGCTATTGGAAACAATTTCTCTTGATTTACATTATAATATTCCTCCAAGAATCTGAACACAAGTAACAAACCTCTTCTTAAAGTTATTTACAGTAAGGAGAATTATTCTGGCTTTCTCGTCTTTCCAAGTGACTGTAGTCCTTCTTCACATGTGCCATGACAGTAAATCTTCTCGACACCCTTCCTAAGATCTTGAGATCCTTACGAAAGCATTTCGCCCAGAATTGACTAAAATAATACAGCTCAGGCCTAACAGGATTTTATAAAGGTTGAGTATTATGTCTTTCCTTTTATATTGTGTGCCTTAATTTATGGAGAGGAGAATACCACACACTTTATTCAATAGCCTTTTCAACTTATTCTGCTACGTTCAAAGAGAGCATCTCAAGATCCCTTTGTTGCTGCCTCACTTAAATGCATCTATCTGTTGCACACAAATCCTTTTTTGTCTAGCCAAAGTGCGTAACTTCCCACAAAGAAGTGATTTTTTTTTCCTGCCAGGTGTATGTGTATTACACCACTCCAGGTTCTTCTGAAGTTTTTTTTTGTTTTTTATTTTTTTGTTTACTGTATTTCTGAATTTTGTATTATCTGTAAACTTAAACAATTAGAGCTTGTATTATTCCAGGTTATTTATGTTCTACAAAAAGCTGTATATCCAATACTGACAAAAGGAAATACCATTTTGTAGTGGCAGCTACACCTGCTCCTGAACGGCGCCATTTTGGCCGGCTGTCCCGCCGCGGGGCTTACAAGCGGGGCCGGTTTGCCTGCCTAGTGGTGAGCCGCCACACAGCCCCCCCCCAGAACCAACGCCAATGTCCTATTTCGCCGGGCAGCCTCACTTCTTGGGCTGGGCTACGACCAAGGGCTCAGTGGGATCGAGGTGCACTGGCTTCAGCCTGTCCACGGTAAACAGCTCCTGCCTGCCGCCAATGTCCAGCGTGAACGTGGAGCTGGAACGCTGTACAACCCTGTACGGCTCCTCATACGGTCACTGCAGAGGTGTCGCGATTGGGACCCGCCGATCAAAAACATACTCCGCGGAAAGCAGTTCGCCGGTAACGTGAGATGGGCGGGTGTCATGCCTGGGCAGCAGTGGGGGTTCAAACGAGTCCAAGCTTGCCCTGAAGTGAGGAAGTAGTTTGTGCGGTGACTGCTAGGGATTGTGATTTGTGTTGACGAACTCACCAGGGATTGCCAGCGGCATACCATAGATCAGCTCAGCAGATGATGCCTGCAGATCTTCCTTGGGAGTGGAGCAGATGCCCAGGAGCACCCAAGGCAGTTTGTCCGCCCAGTCGGGACCAGTGAGGCGGGCCATGAGTGCCGACTTAAGATGGCGGTATAGACGTTCAACCAGTCCATTGGCCTGCAGGTGGTAGGCCGTGGTGTGGTGCAGCTGGATCCCCAACCTGTTGGCGAGCTGTGCCCAGAGCGCAGATGTGAACTGGGTGCCCTGATCACTGGTGAGGTGACCCATGATGCCGAACCGGGCAACCCAACCATGCAACAGTGCTCAGGAGCAGGAATCGTTGGAGGCATCTGGCATTGGGATCGCCTCAGGCCAGCAAGTGG
Organism: Narcine bancroftii; assembly: GCF_036971445.1. Lineage (NCBI taxonomy): Eukaryota > Metazoa > Chordata > Chondrichthyes > Torpediniformes > Narcinidae > Narcine > Narcine bancroftii. The sequence continues at coordinate 131,937,164 of NC_091474.1, read as the reverse complement.
TGCAGTCCACCATTGTAAACAGGTAACGGTTGCCCTGAGAAACAGGTAAGGGCCCGACAATGTCCACGTGAATGTGGCTGAACCGTTCCCGGATGTGCTCAAACTCCTGTACGGGCGCCCTGGTGTGCCTGTGCACCTTGGATGTTTGGCAATGGGTGCATGTTCTGGCTCAGCCCGCAAACTGCTTGCGCAGCCCATGCCATACGAACCGTTCTGCCACCATCCGGACCGTGAACCTGATGGATGGATGTGAAAGGTCGTGGATGTGACAGAAGACCTGCCTGCACCACTGCTGGGGAACTACTGGTCGTGGGGTGCCCATGGAGATATTGCACAGGATGGAGCCTTCGCCGTTCAGAGTTGGAAGGTCTCGGAACCTCAGGCCCGTGATGGTGGGCTTGAAGGCCCTCGTCTCCTCATCAGACTTCTGGTCCCGGGCGAGTTGGTCAAAGTTGAGGCCGGGTGTCAGTGCGCAGATGGCTGGTCGCAAGGGTGCATCGGCAACCACATTGTCTTTCCCCACCTTGTGCTGAATGTCAGTGGTAAACTCTGACACAAAGGAGAGGTGATGCTGCTGGCAGGCCGACCAGGGATCCTTTGCCATCGTGAGCACCTGGGTGAGGGGTTTGTGGTCGGTGAACAAGGTAAAAGTCAAGAATATCAAGTTCCTTGCTGCACTTGCTGGAGAACCTCACCTGGTCCCTTAACACCAGCTCCATAGCTAAAAAAAGCCTAGCAGGGCCTCTACTTTCTGTGAAGGCAGAAGAAAGTTTTATCTCCCACCCTCCATCGTCACTACATTCTACAGAGGATGTATCGAGAGCATCCTGTGCAACTGCATCACCACCTTGTTTGGAAGCTGTACCACGATGGATCACAAGACCCTGCAGAGGATAGTGAGGTCAGCAGAAAAGATAATTGGGAGCTCTCTTCCTACCTTGAAGGACATCTACAACACTTGATGTAGGTGAAAGGCAATAAACATTGTCAAGGACTCCACACACCTCTCATGTAAACTGTTCTCCCTTCTGCCATCATGTAGGAGGTACCGTAGCACTCGGGTCGTTACGTCCAGATTGAGCAACAGTTTTTTTTCTCCAAAGTCATCAGGCTCCTGAATTCCCAGAACATATGTGGATAGTGGATAGTACTGTGGACTTTCACTGGATATATATCTTAATACTTTAATATTTAAATGTTTAACATATTTATGTAAATATGCTCAGTTATCCTGGAGAAATGCTATCTCGTCTTCACTATGTGAACATGATTTGAACGACAAACTTGACTTGACTTGTTGAATGGAGGTGTCTGCCTGGAGGTTTTAGTTCAGATCTAGCTGCTGAGTAATTTAAGGATGGATACTCAAAGAAATCTGAGAGAAAAAAAGGTGGCTTTTTGTAATAGTGGCTCTGAAGTGACTGCATTGTTGTAAAAATGTGGCTGATTCACTCATGCCATGAAGAAGAAGGGCACCCATGGCAACTATCTTCTGCATTTTAACCCTCATCATGCTGACCTGCCTTTTACCACGTCAACACATTCTGATGCGAGTCAGTAAATCTCTCAGATCAAGGGAAATGCTGACCTTTCTGGCAATGCACACATCCTGCTGTTAGTCAAACATGTTTAAAGAAAATGACCCCAACGTCGCTTTAAGTGACTCAATCCATATTTTGTTTCCTTAAAGATTTGGTGAGCCAGCTTGAAATGTTAATTCAAGTTATTGTTTTGTTGAGGGCACTGGGGAGTTGCTCGAAATGAACACAGTCTGAGGTCAATTGAAGACAAAAATGTTGTATTGATATCACCAGAAGCTTTTTGAATTCCCCATATTCTTGTTGAAAGTAACCATTTAGAAAGGTGACTTGAATTTTTGCACATTTGGTGACTTTGAACTTCACGATGGGTGTTACAACCAATGCAGCACTTTTAAATGGCTATTGCAAAGTAATTGGGAAGTAAAGTTAGTACAGTATGTATGAATGGAACGCTGGCTTCATTGCTGAGCAATTGAATCTAAGAACATGGAGATTCTTCTGCAACTTTTCAGGATATTAGTGAGGCCACATTTGCAGTATTGTGTGCAATTCTGGTCTCCTTACTTGAGAAAAGATATACTGGCTTTGGAGGAAGTACAGAAGAGGTTCAACAGGTTGATTCTGTGAATAAAGGAGTTAGCTTATGAAGAGAAATTGAGCAGCCTGGGACTATACTCTCTAGAATTAAATAGGAACATCTGCAGAGTTGTACAATGCAAAAAAAAAGTGCTGGAGAGTGCAATACACAAAATAGTTGTTTTTTTACTCATATCTTAACAAAGGACTTAGGTCCAAAATACTGGTTACATCCCTTTGCTTCCCAGACACTGCATGAACAATTTCTATGCTCACTTTGAGAACCAAACCGTGCCTACCAGAATCCCTCAAAAGGCTGAGGACCCTGTGATAGCTGTTTCTGAGGGTGTCGTCAGAACATCATTCAAAAGGGTGAATCCTCACAAAGCATCAGGCCCTGACGGCGTACCTGGCAGGGTATTGCAAATTTGCGCCAGCCAACTAGCTGGAGTGTTCACAGACATTTTCAACCTCTCATTGCTGCAATCAGAGGTTCCCACCGGCATCAATCACCCTAGTATGCAAGAAGAGTAGTGTGAGCTACCTCAATGACTCCCGCTCAGTAGCACTAACTTCTACTGTGATGAAATGCTTTGAGAGGCTGTATATGGCCAGAGTTAACACATAGGTAAGCAAAGATCTGGACCCACTGCAATTCATCTATCATCACAATCGCTCCACAGCAGATGCAATATCGCTGACTCCCCACTTGCTCTGGATCACCTTGAAAACAGCAATTCATACATACAACTGCTATTCGTCAACTGCAGCTCAGACTTTAATGCCATTATTCCCTCAGTACTGGTCAAGAAGGCACAAACTCTAGGCTTCTGTACCCCACTCTGCAACTAGATCCTTGACTTTCTCATTATAGGACCACAGTCAGTACAAATTGAAACAACATCTCCTCCTCACTGATTATCAACATAGTCTCATCCCAAGGATGCATGCTTAGCCCACTGCTCTACTCATTATCCACCCATGACTGTGTGGCCTGGCACAATTCCAAAGAAATCTACAAGTTTGCTGAGGATACCACAGTTGTCGGCAGAATCACAAATGACAATGAGGAAGTGTACAGGAGGGAGATAGATCAGCTCATTGAGTGGTTTCACACCAACAACTTTGTGCTTAATTTAGCAAAACCAAGGAGATGATTGTGGACTTCAGAAGGAAGTCAGGGGAACATGACCAAGTCCTATTCAAGGGTTCAATAGTGGTGAGGGTCAAGAACTTCAAATTGCTTAGTGTTGACATCTCTGAGGATCTGTTCTGGATCATCCATGTTAATACAATCAAAAAGAAGGCTTGCCAGTGGCTATGCGTCATGAGGAGATTTGGTATGTCACCAAAGACTCTTGCATTCTGGCTGTTTGCATCAATGCCTGGTATGGAGACACCAACTCTCAGGACAAGAATGAACTCCAGAAGGTTGTTAACTCAGCCTGCATCATCACAGACATCAGACTTCACTTCATCGAGGACATCTACATGAGATAGTGTCGTAAAAAGGCACCCTCAAATACCCCAACCCCCAAGCCTCTTCAGTCTGCTACCATCGGGAAAAAGGTACAGGAGCTTAAAGACGAATACTTAATGGCTCAAGGACAGCTTCTTCCCTGCTGCCATCAGATTCCTGAAAAATCAATAAACCACAGACTTACTTTTCGTGCACTATTCTTTTATATTTTTATAGTAATGTTGTAAGATGGTTTATAATATGAATGTTTGCACTATGACGCTACCACAAAACCCCGAATTTTATGACTTGCTCATGACAACAAATTCTGATTCTGATGATCTGCTGACTTTCTCCAGCACTTTTATGCATTGGGACTATACTCATTGGATGAGGGAGGGTCTTACAGAGAGTAATAGAAGAGATAGACCAGGGATATTGTCACTAAGGCAGGTGAGACTACAACTTGGGGGGGGGGGGGGGGGTCACAACTCTAACCTCAAGATTCAGGGGAGTAGATTCAAGACAAAAATATGGAGGAATGCAGGTAAGTGGAGTTGAGTCCATGGCCAGATCAGCTAGGATCTTTCTGAATGGCAGCTAGCCTGCACTTGCACGTGTTTCTTAAATTTTTATGTTCTTAGGTTTTAACTTTATTGTGACCACATTCCGTTACTCGAAGACATACTTCATATTGAGTGGAGTGCTCCTTCTTTATTGTGACCACATTCCGTCACTCGAAGACATACTTCATATTGAGTGGAGTGCTCCTTCTTTATTGTGACCACATCCGTCACTCAAAGACATACTTCATATTGAGTGGAGCGCTCCTTCTTTATTGTGACCACATTCCGTCACTCGAAGACATACTTCATATTGAGTGGAGTGCTCCTTTATTGTGACCACATTCCGTCACTCGAAGACATACTTCATATTGAGTGGAGTGCTCCACTGTCAGTGGTATTTGTTGAGGATTTGGATTTCACATATTTTGGTGTTAAGCAGTGTCACTGTATGAAATCCATGACTGAATTAATCCTCCCCACCTCAATCCTCAGATGGTTCCATTTTCTCTTTTAGATAGATACTAAGGCAAAGCAATGGTCTGGACCTGAAATGTCAACCATCCCTTTCTACTGCAGATACTGTTTGACCTGCTCAGTTCTTCCAACAGTTGTTTTTTGCTCCAAGTCATTGCACCTGTAGTCTCTTCTGACTTCAATGGTTGAAGAAGAACAGAGACATTTCTCCTGCATTTTTCAGATCCATGTTGATCTCCATGGATAATTTTGTCATGGAGGTACTATTTGGAGTCTCTTTGTTGCAACTTACCAGTGATAAAATGAGGTATTACACTTTGTCACTTCTCTTGATGGGACCTTGTTCCATGCAGCATTAACACACTCGAAACACATGAAAAGTGCAGGGTTACTTAAATCATGTAACAAGTAAATTGCTCATGAAACAACTGGGACATCTTGAGGTGTTGAGTACACAATACACATTCTTTCATATTCATTTCAAACAAGTCCCCAAATATTAGGATGGTAATCTAATTTGGGATAATTGCAGGTTGCACTTTTTTGAATTAAAAAGAAGCAGGTTAGCTTTAATTGGCTCTTCACGATGTTAACCGTCCACATTGTTGGGTCTCAATTGAGGCATTTACCCATTCAAAGAAATTCAGTCCTAATTTTCACAGAACAGAATCCAATCACAGCAATGAAATAAATGAACAGAAAATCTTTTTAGAGCTCAGGTGACTAGGATGTGGCCCCTCATTTATTTCACAAGCCCTATCAAGATTTAACTCAAAATTCAGCACTCCCACAACGTTAGTCTGAAGTATTACTCTGTACTTTAATGTTCAGTTCTGTGGAGGGGGAATCTGAACCCACAGCCTTCCAGCTCAGAGGCAAGCATGCTGCTTCTTGAACTATGGCTCGCTGTTGATTATGTGCCTTAGAATATGCCCAAAGAATTGAAATCCGCCATCCTACTGTACAAGTCATTATCTTATGAATAGGATGAATGTATCACCTCTGAGTGTGACTAAAAAACCGTGCTACCACAGAGAAAGAACATTTCAAACCCGTGAATCTAATTATCAACCTGAAACATGTTTGGAGTACTGTGTTCTCTTTTATCTGTGATGATACATGAATAAGGTACCAGAAGTGGGATTGCTGTATGAGGCAGGATCATTATCGATGCAATAGGAATGGAAAATGATGGAAATACTGAACAGATCAATGAGATCAGCGATGTGCTTTCTCTCCACATATGATTGTTGGTTTGTTAACATATAACATAACATAACATAACAATTACAGCATGGAAACAGGTCATTAGGCCCTTCTAGTCCGCACCGAACCAAACACCCCTTTCTAGTCCCGCCTCCCTGCACAATGCCCATAACCCTCCATCTTCTTCTTGTCCAACCTTTTCTTAAATAATACAATTGACTCCGCCGCCACTATTTCTCCCGGAAGCTCATTCCACACGGCTACCACTCTCTGAGTAAAGAAGTTCCCCCTCATGTTACCTCTAAACCTCTGCCCCTTAATTCTTAACTCATGTCCTCTTGTTTTAATCTTTCCTCCTCTGAACGGAAATAGTCTATCCACATCCACTCTGTCTATCCCTTTCATAATCTTAAATACTTCTATCAAATCCCCTCTCAACCTTCTACGCTCCAAAGAATAAAGACCCAATCTGTCCAATCTCTCCCTATACTCTAGATGCTTAAACCCAGGTAACATTCTGGTAAACCTTCTCTGCACTCTCTCCACTCTGTTTATATCCTTCCTGTAATTAGGCGACCAGAACTGCACACAGAACTCCAAATTAGGCCGCACCAACGTCTTATACAATCTCAACATCACCTCCCAACTCCTATATTCCATTCAATGATTGATAAAGGCCAGCATACTAAAAGCCTTCTTCACCACCCTATTCACGTGAGTTTCTACCTTCAGGGAACGATGTACCGTTACTCCTAAATCTTTCTGCTCTTCTGTATTCCTCAATGCTCTCCCATTTACCACATATGTCCTATTCTGATTCTTCTTACCAAAATGAAGCACCTCACACTTATCAGCATTAAATTCCATCTGCCATTTTTCAGCCCACTTTTCTAAGCAGCCCAAATCCCTCTGCAATCCTTGAAAACCTTCTTCATTATCCACTATTCCACCTATCTTAGTATCGTCTGCATATTTACTAATCCAATTCACCACCCCATCATCTAGATCATTAATGTATATAACGAACAACAATGGGCCCAATACAGATCCTTGAGGCACACCACTGGTCACCGGCCTCCAACCTGACAGACAATTATCCACTACCACTCTCTGGCCTCTCCCTTTCAGCCAATGTTCAATCCATTTGACTATCTTAAAATTTATACCTAAAGACTGCACCTTCCTAACTAACCTTCCATGTGGTACCTTATCGAAGGCCTTACTGAAGTCCATATAGACAACATCCACTGCGCTACCCTCATCCACATTCCTAGTCACCTCTTCAAAAAATTCAATCAGATTGGTCAAACATGACCATCCTCCCACAAATCCATGTTGAGTGCTCCTGATCAGACCCTGTCTATCCAGATGTTTATAAGTACTATCTCTAAGAATTTTCTCCATTAATTTACCTATCACAGACGTCAAACTTACAGGCCGATAGTTGCCAGGCTTCCTCCTTGAACCCTTTTTAAATAACGGAACCACATGCGCAATGCGCCAATCCTCCGGCACTATCCCCATATCTAATGACATTTGGAAAATTACCGCCAGAGCCTCTGCTATTTCCTCCTTCACTTCTCTCAATGTCCTGGGGAAGATCCCGTCTGGTCCCGGAGACTTATCCACCTTTATATTCTTCAAAAGCCTTAAAACTACACCTTTTGTAATCTCTATATTCCCCATATTTACCCAATTTGCTTTTTTTATCTCACATCTCCCAATATCCTTCTCCTTAGTGAATACCGAAGAAAAGAAACTGTTCAATATCTCCCCCATTTCTCTAGGCTCCACACACAGTTTTCCGCTCTGATTTTCTAAGGGACCAATTTTGTCTCTAGCTTTCCTCTTACCATTAACATATTTGTAGAACTCTTTTGGATTAGTTTTCACCCTGCTTGCCATAGTTTTCTCGTACCTTCTTTTAGCTTTCCTAATTCCTCTCTTAAGATTCTTCTTACATTCAATGTATCTTTCAAACATCTCCTTAACTCCATGCTTCTTATATCTAATGTACGCCTCCCTTTTTCTTCGAACCAAGTTTCCAATATTCCTTGAAAGCCACGGCTCTCTCAAACCTTTTGCCCCTCCTTTTAACCTAACAGGAACATAAAGCTTTTGCACTCTCAAAATCTGATCTTTAAAAGACTTCCATCTCTCTACTACATCCTGCCCATAAAACAAATTGTCCCAATGCACACCCTGCAAGTCCTTTCGCATCTCCTCAAATCTAGCTTTTCGCCAATCAAAAACCTCAATCCTTGGCCCTGATTTCTCTCTTTCCATAATGACATTGAAGCTGATGGCATTATGATCACTGGACCCGAAGTGCTTGCCAACACTAACCTCCGTCACTTGACCCATCCCATTTGCCAACAGTAGATCTAACACTGCTCCTTCTCTGGTCGGCACCTCTACATATTGTTGTAAAAAACTATCTTGCACACATTTCACAAACTCTAACCCATCCAGTCCTTTCACAGAATGTGTTTCCCAATCTATATGTGGAAAATTAAAATCTCCCATAATTACAACCCTGTGCTATCACAAATATCTACTATCTCCCTACAGATTTGCTCCTCTAGGTCTCGGTCCCCTCCGGGTGGTCTATAATACACCCCTACAAGTGTAACCTCTTCTTTCCTACTCCTCAGTTCCACCCAAATAGCCTCCGTGGATGTGTCCTCTAATCTATCCTTCCTAGGCACCGCTGTAATATTTTCCCTGACAAGCAATGCAACCCCACCTCCTCTTGCCCCTCTGACTCTATCACACCTAAAACAACGAAACCCAGGGATATTCAGTTGCCAATCACATCCCTCCTGCAACCATGTCTCACTAATCGCTACCATATCATACTTCCAAGTATCAATCCACACCTTCAGCTCATCCACCTTTTTTACAATACTCCTGGCATTAAAATATATGAATTTCAGGGATTTCCCAATTTTTAATCCCTGTTTTCCCTCATCTTTAATAACAACATTATTTACTTTTCCTGCCAATTGCCCTTCATCTTCTTCCAGAGCATTTCCCTTCTCTATCACCTGCCCATCCATATTCAAATACTTACTACAAACTTTCTTTGTTTGCATTCTAACCTTCTCCTTACTGCTCTGTACTATTTTGTTCCCTCCCCCCAACCATTCTAGTTTAAAGGATCCTGAGTAGCCCTAGCAAATACCTCTGCCAGGATTCTGGTCCCCCTGGGATTTAAGTGTAACCCGTCCTTACTGTACAGGTCACATCTCCCCCAAAAAAGGTCCCAGTTATCCAGAAACTTAAAACCCTGCCCCTTACTCCACCCCTTCAGCCACGTGTTAATCCTCCACCTCATTCTATTTCTATTCACACTGTCACGTGGCACAGGGAGTAATCCAGAGATTACCCCCTTTGCGGTCCTTCTTTTTAACTCCCTACCTAACTGCCTGTACTCACTTTTTAGGACCTCTTCTCTAATTCTCCCTATGTCATTGGTACCTACATGTACCACGACCTCTGGCTCCTGTCCCTCCCACTTTAGGATATCTGGGACACGAGCAGCAACATCCCAGACCCTGGCACCAGGGAGGCAAACCACCATCCGGTTCTCCTTGCTGCGTCAGCAGAATCCCCTATCCGTCCTCTTAACTATGGAGTCTCCTACCACAATTGCCCTCCTCTTCCCTTCCCTCCCTTTCTGAGCTACAGGGGCCGACCTCGTGCCAGAGGCACAGCCACTGTCGCTCCCCCCAACCTTGATGTCCCCCTCAACAGTACTCAAAGAGGCGTACTTATTGCTGAGGGTTACATTCACAGGGCTCCTCTCTGGTACCTTACTGTTTTTTGTCCCTCTCCTGACAGTTACCCACCTTTCATCCTCCCGTGGCCCTGGCGTGACCACCTGGCTGTAACTCTTGTCTATGACTTCCTCTGTTTCCCTAACCAGCCTGAGGTCATCGAGCTGCAGCTCTAGTTCCCTAACACGGTCCCTGAGAATCTGCAGCTCGACACACATAGTGCAGATATGGACATCCGGGAGTCTGGAAGACTCCAGGACCTCCCACATCCGGCACTCCCGACAACACACAGCCTTAACACTCATCCCTTACCCCAATGAAGTAGTAATAAAGACTATCTTAGCTTTCTCTCCGCCTGCTTTCGCCGAAGCCTGATGAGCCAAAGCCTGGAAGTCCCACTCCTTCACTGGGCCTGATGAGCCAAAGCCTGGAAGTCCCACTCCTTCACTGGGCCTGATGAGCCAAAGCCTGGAAGTCTCACTCCTTCACTGGGCCACTCACTCGCTGGGCCGCTCGCTGTCCCTCTTATTTATTGGCCTTTTACCAATTAACCCCTACACACTCTCCTGTACGCTCGCTCGACCAATGGCCGCCTCCGACGCCAACTCCTCCCCGCAGACCCTGGTAAGAAACTTTTAAAAAAGTTCTCTTACCTTCCCCGGACTCTTTTCTTTTGTGTCCTTCTCCTCTCTCCTTTTCTCTTCTCTTCTCTTCTCTCCTCTCCTCTCCTCTCCCTACTGCTAGGCTCTGTCCCCAGTAAGAGTCTTTAAAAAGACCTTACCTTCCTTTCACACTCTCCTGTACGCTCGCTCGACCAATGGCCGCCTCCGACGCCGACTCCTCCCCGCAGACCCTGGTAAGAGACTTTTTAAAAAGTTCTCTTACCTGCCCCGGACTCTTTTCTTTTCTGTCCTTCTCCTCTCTCCTTTTCTCTTCTCTTCTCTTCTCTCCTCTCCTCTCCTCTCCCTACTGCTAGGCTCTGTCCCCAGTAAGAGTCTTTAAAAAGACCTTACCTTCCCGTCACACTCTCCTGTACGCTCGCTCGACCAATGGCCGCCTCCGACGCCGACTCCTCCCCGCAGACCCTGGTAAGAGACTTTTAAAAAAGTTCTCTTACCTGCCCCGGACTCTTTTCTTTTCTGTCCTTCTCCTCTCTCCTTTTCTCTTCTCTTCTCTTCTCTCCTCTCCCTACTGCCAGTATTTACCATTGCTTTCACAGATTTCAGCACAAGACCATAAAATATAGGAGAAGTAGGCCATTTGTCCCATCAAGTCTGCTCTGCCATTCAATCATGATCTTATCCATTCTCCCACTCAGCTCCACTCCCTTGTCTTCCTACCATAATCTTTGATACCCTGACTATTCAGAAAGCGATCAATCTCTGCCTTAAAAGCACCCAACGATGGCCTCAACGCACACGCATGATAGCAAATTCCAGAGATTCATCACACTCTGGCTAAAGAAATTTATCTGCATCTGTGCTTTAAGTGGTGCCCTTCAATCCTGAAGTTATACCCTCTTGTCCTAGACTCCCCTACAATGAGAAACAACTTTGCTATATCTACTCTGTCCAGGCATTTCAACATTTGAATTGCTTCTATGAGGTCACCCCTAATTCTTCTGAACTCAGAAAGGGAATCAGAATTTATTGTTATGAACATGTCATGAAATTTGTTGTTTATCTGCAAAAATACAGTGCAATTATTGCTATAAATTTCATTAAAAAGGTTAACTAAATCGTGAAAGAAAATAGGATAAAATGGGGTAGTATCTGTGATTCATTGTCCATTCAGAAATCTGATGCCAGAAGGGAAGAACTTATTCTTGTGCCACTGGGTGCTGGTCTTCAGGCACCTGTACCTTTTTCCTGATGGCCGCAGTGTGAATAGGGCATGGTCTTGGTAGTGGGGGTCCTTGAGGATATAGGCTCCATTCTTTAGATACTGTCTCTTGTAGATGTCCTCGATGGAGTGAAAATTGGTGCTCGGATGTTGCTGGCTGAGTGAACAATTCTCTGGAGCATTGGCACCTCCATACCAGACAGTATGGAACTAGAAAGAATGTTCTGCATGCTACACCTGTAGAAATATTTGAGTCTTTTGTGATTTACCAAATCTTCTCAAACTCCCAGGACAGATCTTTGAGTACAAGGAGTACATTCCAAGAGCTGTCAAAGTTTCTTCATATGCTAATCCAGACATTCCAGGAATTATTCTTGTGAACCTTTCTAAGCCCCCTCCAATGACAGCATATCCTTTTAAAAATAAGATCCCCAAAACTGTACACTGTATGCCATATGAGGCACACCAGTACCCTATAAAGCCTCAACATCACATCACTGCTCTGATATCCTATTCCCCTTGATATGAATGCCAACATTGCATTTGCCTTCTTCACTACCGACTCAACCTGGAGGTTAACCTTTTGGGTTTCCTGCATGAGGGCTCTCAAATCTCTTTGCACCCTCAGAACTTTGAATTATTTTTTCCATCCAAATAATAATCAACCCTTTTATTCCTTTTATCAAAATGTATGGCCATACATTTTCCAACATTGCAGTTAATTTGCTACTTCTTTGTCCATTCTCCGAATCTATTGTCTTTCTACAGCCTCTCCATTTCCTTCTCACTACCTGCTCCTCTGCCTATCTTTGTATCATCTGTAATGCTTTTGATTACGCCTTACAATTTTTGCAGTTGCATGAAATAGCATGCCAGTTCAGAAAACCTTGATTATCTTCTTCAGGTGAACAAGAAAATCAGCAGATGTTGGGCTCAGGCCTGAAATATCAACTGCCTTTCACTTCCTGTGGACGCTGCATAACCTGCAGTATTTCCCAGGACTTTTGTGCACTGCATTTGGTTATGTTATTGCTGTCCTACTCTTCTCCCATCTGTCCCAGACCGTTTATCAATTTACCATTGCAAGGTTTCACAGACCTTCCTTCTTTGCTGCACTGGTTCTATATTGGCTCAGAAAGAAGATTTTAGCACAATGTCAAACTTTTGTAGCCTCCTGTTAACCCACTGTAGAGCTCGTCGAAAGAACCAAAGACTTGTTGATCCAAACCAAGGCTTTTATTAGCAAAAGACAGGAGCTCTTCACAGGTGGCCGACCAGTCCGGAATGATCCGACCTGGCTCGGGACACAACCCTTTAAGGCCCAGACAGTAGGCGTGGCTAAGCTCTCAGCCAATCGCTGTAAGCACAGTCATTACACTCTAGATACTGTAACTATATACATTGGAGATAGGTCTGTACTAACACACCCACTCCACCCACTTTCACTTCCAGCTCTGTTGGGCAGTTCAAATTATGTTTTGACTACAATTCTGCACTTTGTACTTGTGCATTCAAAACAGGATTTATCCCTCTGCTTCCTTTCCATTGTTTAGTGGCCTATAATGCTCAACCAATCACTTCCTTCTTTTTAATCTCAATTTATATGGATTTTGTTACTGTCTTATTATTTGTTTAATAAATTATGGCTAGTATCGCTCCTGCCATTATCAGAGCATCTTCACCCTCCCTTCTCATGCTCTTCCTATTATTTCTAGTTACATTATAGCCTGCAGTCTTTCGCTATTGATCATGTTCCATCTTTAAACATGTTTTTACCATCCCTATAACAATTAGGGGTGATTATCACCCCTAATTTCAATGGTTTGGTGTTATTGCTCTGTCACTCAGTATACAACATAATATTTCTACTTCTACTATTCATTATTCTTGCCTTATTATCAATCAAACATTTATGACTGCTACTTTGAGAATCTCTCTGCTCCTGAGGTAATTGTGCGCTCAATATATTTCTCTCTCCCTGCCTGTTTCTCATTTTTAGCTAATTACAATATTACCCAAACCTAGTGTATACTCTTTTAGATTTCATTTTTTCATCCCAACTCATTCTTACTGCTTTGCTCAGGTAATTGTGGTTTTGTAGCGCCTTCCAGGAACAGATGCATGTAAAGGGAAGTTTCTGCCTTATAAGGAGCAATTGTATGAGCGCACAATGAGGAAACAATTAGGAAAGAATACTGATTTGTTCAGGTGACAAGAGATGGGAGGAGGTCTCTGTATAATGCTGACATAGGCCAGTGGTGCAAAGGCTTGTTTTTGTGCCTGAATCAGGATGTAACTCCCTGTGATTTGAAGTTCTTCTCAATACATAACTCTTTCCTGTTCTGCTTTACAGAATGTCTGTGATGCTTTTTGCCTGATATTGATATGAGTAAAATATGACATCATAATGATTTTCATTGAAAGGTCAGAGAATCAGGGGCAAAGTTGCAGAATGTTGCAGACTGGATAGACTAGAATTATACTCATTAGCATTTAGAGAAGAACAAGATTCTGACAAGAATAAGCAGGATGCAGACAGGTTTGTACACAAATGTGTTGGAGAAACTCAGTTGGTAAGGCAGCATCTTTGGGAAATAAAACAAATCCAACGTTTCAGGCATGAGCCCTTCATCAAGTAGGCACCTGTGGTGATACACGACTAGCCTACTGCAGGGAGCAACCTGTGTACCTGCAGAAGAGCACTAGAGGGCAAGGCAACACATGGCCGGCTGTCAATCAGCCGACCTGAATGGACTAAGCCCCAACCGGTCGGCTGCCAATCAGCCTCCGGGATATAAGCTAGATTCGTCCCTTCAAAGCCAGTCTCAGAGCTTGCAACAGCATTCTCACAGCCAGCTCTGTGGAAGTTTATGTTGAATAAAGCCTATAGAACAGACTTTGTGTTTTGTGTGTTTGCTTCTGTTCGATAGCACACCACAATTTATTCAACATAGAATTTGAAGCTGCTATGGAGAAGATCCTGAGTGCCGGTGGCCTCGAAGTCAACACACGCCATCCGGAAGCGCAGGCACATTTCAAAATCTGGAAGCACACGGTCGAAGCAATCATCCAAGCACATGCCGATGACCACCTGGACTCCAACAGGAAAAGGCTCATTTTACTCCAGTCGAAGCTGGGTCCCTAAGCCTTCCAGGCACTCAAACACTGCACCGGGTACTCAGAAGCGATGAACACCCTAGAGACCATGTATAAACCTCCCACAAACGTGGTCTTCGCAAGGTACCTTCTAAGTATTCATGCCCAGTTGCCTGGAAAGATGGCCGAGTCCTACCTGGGAGCCCTACAAAAGTTAACCCTGCCATCTGGCAGAACCTGGGGTAAATGAAAGGGAGGTCAAAAGATTGATCAGAGACACCTACATCCGGGGTTTATGCATGGGAGCCATCAGGCAGAAGCTGCTAGAAGACATTATCTATTCTTTGGCCAAAAGAGTGGAGGTAGTCTGAACCTTGGAGGCAGCTGCCCTGCACACCGAGGCCTTCGACTCCAGGCTTCCCCAGGTCTCCGCGCGGTCAGCACAGACAACAGCTGTGACCCAAGACCAGACAGTGGACAAATACATCGCTGCTGCGGGCACCCAGCATCCTTGTAAGTACTGTGGTTCCCGGTGTGGGTGAGATAATCGATTGTGCCAAAACTGCCCGGCCAGAAATCTGTACTGTTCAAGATGTGGCAAGAAAGGCCACTTCGCCGAAGTATGCCTTTCAAAGACTACTGGCAGCTCAGTGGCCCTCAACGACCAGTCCCCCTCCTTCCCGGTCCCCGCCACGTGCGATTGCCAAACAATTCAATTGCCCCCGCAGCTACTTCTGGCCTCCCCAACCCTTGGATCGCTACTTCTGGCCTCACGCCATGTGCACAGACCAGCCCTTGGCCACTCCAGCGCCACCTCGCTAAGACGCCACATCCGCGGACTACAATGACATCACCTCCGGTCAATGGAGTGATGTCACTTCCACCATCCACTATGATGTTACCAGCACTGATGGCTGACGGCGTGACGTAATTTCCCTGGTGCAACCAGCACAGCCGGAGGGGAAGTCCAGCCATGCCGTCGCCATGCACCCATGCACGGCGCTGCCATCTTGGGCCAGTCAAGCGCAGGTGTCACCGCACCCGGGCCTTCTCAGGCCTACAACGAACTCAGTACCAATAACGATGATGACGTGGTCAACATGGGCGCTGACCAGGCCACCCTACCGACATACCCCACACCTCCGAATGCCGCTGATTACCACCCACCATACCCACGCCTACGGAGAGTACCATTGGTCAACACTCACCTCTCACGACGCCTGTAGAGGATGCCGTCAGCCGCAACTCACCTCCGCCATCGGGGAATGATGACTTGGACCCCAAGATGGTCCTAGCAGCCACCACTCTGACCAGGGACATCCCTCACGGCCTCAGGTGCTCCATGATGGACGTCAAAATCAACGGGCAGGTAATGAAGTGCCAAATCAACAGTGGCAGCACCGAGAGCTTTATTCACCCGAGCGTGGCCCACTCCCTAAAACTCAAAATCTACTCCACCACCTTCTCTATCGCCTTCGCCGCCCAGGACCAAACTATGAATACCTTTGGGCACTTCTCTGCTAATCTGACTGTGGGGTGGGGAGACATACACCAGGTTCAGGCCTCTGGTCATGCCCAAACTCTACATCCCAGTCCTCCTGGGCTTAGACTTTCAATGCCATCTGTCCAGCATCACCTTTGCTTTTGGGGGGGCCCTTACCCCACTCATGCTCCACAGCGCGACGTCCAATGAGCCCCGGCCAACCTGCGGCCTCTCCGTGCTGTGCATTGCCCCTCCCGCCTTCTTCTCACACCTCACGCAAGACTGCAAGCCAATAGCTGCCAGAAGTAGGCACTACTGTGCCGCAGACAAAGACTTCATCAGGGCAGAGGTGAGGTGGTTTCTGGTGGAAGGTGTCATAGAGCCCAGCAACTGCCCATAGAGAGCCCAATTCTTGGTGGTCAAAGAAGGTAGTAAGCCGAGGATGGTTATAGATTACAGCTACGCCATCAACCAGTACACCCAGCTGGATGCCTCCCCCTTACCGAGGATAAATGACATGGTCAACAAGATAGCCCACTATAGGGTCTTCTCCACAATTGACCTGAAGGCAGCCTATCCTCAACTCCCCATCCGCATGCAGGATAAGCCCTACACTGCCTTCGAGGTGGACAGGTGACTTTACCAGTTCCACCAAGTTCTATTTGGGGTCCAGCGAGAGATGGATCGCATGGTAGACCGGACAAGCTAAAGGCGACTTTCCCGTACCTGGATAATGTTACCATCTGCAGCCACAATCAGCAGGACCACGATGCAAACCTGGAGAAATTTATCCAGACGACCGAGAAGCTGAACCTCACATACAATAAAGAGAAGTGCGTGTTTAGCTCCACCCACCTCACCATCCTGGGGTACATCGTGGCACATGGTGTCATCGGCAAGGATCCACAATGGATGCGCCTAATAATGGGGCTGCCCCTCCCCCACACGCTCAAGGCCCTCCGCAGGTGCCTTGGCCTTTTCTCCTATTACTCACAGTGGTTCCCTCGCTTCTCGGACAAGATCCACCCAGTGGCCCAGGACACAACTTTTCCTCTCCCACCCGAGGCGCTGGCAGGCTTCACGTGCATCAGGTATGATATCGTAGATGCCATGATGCATGCCGTGGACAAGGACACCCCCTTTCAGGTGGAGAGTGATGCCTCCAATATGGCCCTCACCACTACCCTTAACCAGGAGGGGCACCCAGTCGCCTTCTTCTCCAGGACCCTCCACGATTCTGCGTTAGGGCACTCTGCCAATGAAAAGAAGGCCCAGGCGATCATGGAAGCAGTCCGTCATTGGTGCCACTAGCTGGCCGGCTGGAGGTTCACCCTCCTCATTGACCAGTGGGCCGTGGCGTTCATGTTCAAAATCACCCACAGGGGCAAGATCTTGCGCTGGAGAGTTGAGCTGGAAACGTACAGCTACAACATCCAGTATCGTTTGGGGAGTGTTTAATGACTCCTCCGACGCCCTCTCCTGGACCTGCACGTCGCTCCACAATGACCAACTGCAGGCACTCACGAGTCTCTCTGCCACACGCACGGGCATCACCCGCTTACACCATTTTATCAAGTCCCGAAACATTCTTTACACTGTCAGGGATGTCAGGATCATGACCGAGGCATGCAGGGTCTGCACAGAATGCAAACCCCACTTCTTCCACCCACCCCAGGCTCATGTCGTAAAGGCTACTTGGCCCTTCGAGTGCCTGAGCATAGACTTCAAGGGCCCCCTGCCTTCCACAAATCAGAATGTCTATTTCCTTGTGGTCATAGACGAGTACTCCTGCTTCCCTTTCGCCATCCCATGCCCAGACACCTCCACGGCCACCACTATCAGGGCACTGACACAGATCTTCACCATGTTCGGCTACCCTGCGTTCATCCACAGTGACTGGGGGTCTAGCTTCATGAGTGGGGAACTGCGCCAGTATCTGACAGTAAGGGGCATCACAGTTACAACCCAAGAGGTAATGGACAAGTGGAGCACAAGAACAGGGTAATCTGGAAGGCAGTTCTCCTGGCCCTTAAGTCTAAGGGGTGGTCTGTAGAGTACTGATAGGATGCCTTCCCCGAGGTGCTCCATGGCATTTGGTCATGTCTGTGCACGACTACCAATGAGACCCCTCACGAATGCCTGTTTTCGTTTCCCAGGAAATCCGTTACGGGAACATCTCTCTCAGGATGGCTCATGTCCCCAGGACCGGTGCTCCTGCATAAACACGTGTGGTCATACAAGGCCGAACCCCTGGTCGAGCAGGTGTTCCTTCTACACACAAACCATAACTACACCTACGTTAGGTTCAGGAGCAGCAGGGAGGACACCATCTCAACCAGAGACATAGCACCAGCAGGAGCACCCACCACAGCACAACAACATCCTGAATCCCAGGTCCATGCTGGCCTGACACACTCCCCCAATCCCGGACATCTAAGGGACTCCCAGGACCTCCCTGGGCACCCAGGACTCACTCCAACTGTTGGGGACGGAGCCACCCCCCTCCCTCCAATGTATCACACACACCTTAACCCTGGACCCCCCAGCCTTGTCACTGTGCTGCACCAGGCCATCTTCTCCGGTCCTTGCCCCCAGCCCGTTCTTACCCTTGCTTTCCTGTGACCAGGAGCCAAACCTGCGACGGTCACAGAGACTCCAACGGCCACCGGACTGTCTAGACTTGTAAATAATGTATATATGTTTTGGGGAACTGGTAGATAATGGACTGCAACCTCCCCCGGGACAATTTTTAAAGAAGGGGTGAATGTGGTGGTACACCACTAGCCTACTGCAGGGAGCAACCTGTGTACCTGCAGAAGAACACAGAAGGACAAGGTAACACCTGGCTGGCTGTCAATTAGCCGACCTGAATGGACCAAGCCCCACCTGGTTGGCTGCCTCTGGAATATAAGCTAGATCAAGCCCTTCAAATCCAGTCTCAGAGCTTGCCACAGCATTCTCACAGCCAGCTCTGTGGAAGTTTATATTGAATAAAGCCTGAAGAACAGACTTTATGTTTTGTGTGTTTGCTTCTGTTCAATAGTGCACCACAGCACCTGAATAAAAAGATGGTGGGGGAGGGGCAGTGGGAGGATCACATGGGTTAACAGGTAAGAGTCATAAATAGATACAGTTGGGAGGGTACAAGAGGTAAAAGATGAGTAGTGATAGGGGAGAGGGTCAAGGGAAGGGGGGAGCTGGAAGAAAATAAACAAAGGGATAGGGAAAATCAGGGAAGGGTTACCCATAAATTGCAGGTCGATGTTAATCTTATCTTGTTGGAGCGTGTCCAGATGGAATATAAGGTGTTCTTCCTCCAATTTACCTGTTTTGTACTTGTAGAGTGTGTCGAAAGAACCAAAGACTTGTAGATCCAAACCAAGGCTTTTATTAACTAAAAGACTGGAGCATATCACAAGTAGGTCGACCAGTCCAGAATGACCTGGTCCAGCTAGGAGCAATCCTTTAAGAGCTGCCAGTAGGTGTGGCTACTCTCTCAGCCAATCACAGTCATCCTACACTACAATCTGTACATATACACATTGGTGATAGAATCTGTACCATCACAGTACTCATACCTTGGTGAAGGACTCAGGGCCAAAACATTGGTATCCTTTACTTCCTTTCGATGCTGTGTGACCTGCTGGGTTTCTCCAACATAATTCTATATTTCACTCATCTCCAGCATTGGCAGATATTCCTCTTTAACTCTCTTTAGTATGTAGCTGGAAATAAAGGGTTTTACTTTCGGAAGACGCTGGATAGGCTGGGCCTGTATTCCCATAAGAGAAGGAGGCTGAAGGGTGATCTAACTAAGGTTTATAAAATTGTAAAGGACATAGACAAAATGAATGCTCAGAGTATTTTTCCCAGGGTAGATGATTCTAGAACTAGTGGGCATTGGTTTAAGGTGAAGTGGAAAGACATAAGAAGTTTATAAGAATTGCTTGCAGTCCTCAAAGTGTGGTCTTTCCTTTACCTTGTACTATTGGATGATGGAAAAGACCATTGGAACTGTGATGTGCAGC